>NC_133389.1:56787551-57090581 GCF_047511655.1 Castor canadensis
TTGTGACTCTCCTGCCCCACCTCCTGAGTAACTAGGACTACATCCAGCTGCCTGGGCTGGTTTTAAGAGAAAATCTATCAACCTGGAGATATTCACAACAGCAATGTCACCTGTGGATCCTCCTCAACTAGACCAATGATCCCTGAGGACCTGGTTTGGGAACACGCGCTGCTCTCTCTGCGTCTCACCACTTTTTTCATCCATCCAATGGTCCTGCTTGTTAACTAAACACATCCCCTGTCCGTCCATCTGACTTTGCTCACGTTGCTTCCTCCTTCAGGAATGTTCTCCTGTTCTCTCAGTTCTACATATTCTTCCAGGTTCTCTGCAGGTGCTGCCTCTCCTAGAGAGATTTTCCTAATCTCATCAACCAGACATCATTTTCCCTGTCATTTTGTTGCATAGCAGAGCAATTTATTTGTATCTCATGTACGGCCTGCATTGTGTGATTCTTTACATGTTAACCCAGTTTCCCTTTCGGATTATTAGACACATCACTGCCTGACCCATGACTACTGTGTTAGTTTCTTCCACAGTACTGAGTCCTGGCTCTAATTCGTGTAGAAGCTCAGTAAGTATTTGATGCACAAACGGATGAAGGTGACCTTAACAGCAAAGATGCATTTACTCAGTGGGCTATTTCCAGTGGGAAGAAAGCTGTATGAGAGTGAGCAGTGTCCTGGCCCTGTGCCCAGCCAGCCAGAGCCCAGGTTAATGTGTCCACCAATCTCCAACCCTGCTTTCCACTTCTTCCCTCTGCCTTCAGCCACACCCTTCTCATCAGCACTAGAAACCACCATGTTCATCCCCTTTTTCCTGCTGCTGCTTTGAGGGTGCTGTCACTGTCACGTTCATATTTCTGGCACATTGTCAGAAGAGGAAAGGTTCTCTACAGACATAGGCAGTGCTCACGCTGTTTGAAACCGTGGAATCCTTATTTGCTTGTGACTGTGCTTTTGTGATAATTCCTTTAGTTTTTTTTGTTGTTTGTTTGTTTGTTTGTTTGTTTTGTCAGTTCTGGAGTTTGAACTCAAGGCCTTACACTTGCTAGGTAAGTGCTCTACCACTTGAGCCACACCTCTGGTCATGGCAATTCCTTTAAAACTTGTTTTTCTTATTTGAGTTTATACAGAGAAGGTAATCCCAGTATTGGCAGGTATTGTTGATTGGCCAATTTGATGTTCATTTCTAACCCCCTTCTTGCTTATCTACAATTACTACAGATTATACAAAGTAGAACATTATGTTCCAGTTCCTCTCACAGCTAGAATTGGCAATGAGGGACAGTTTCTACCAGTAAGACATAAATGGAAGTCTGCAGATGTTGCTTCTCTTCTGGGCATTCCTTTATCCTGCCTGTAAATATATTTAATGGCTCGAGCTGTAGCAGCTATTTTATGGCCATGAGAGAAAAAGCAAAAAAATGAAAGCTAACAGGCTCAAGTTGGTAGAGGTGAAACAAAGGGACTCTAGAGCCCTGATGGCATCAATGAGCAGCTCTCCTAGCTGGGACCAGAGACCTTGGAACTTCCTGTTGTATAAGAAAAATCTCCCATTCTCCATGTAGTTCAGCTACTTTTATGAGGTTTCTCATTGCTTGTAGCCAAGTACCTCTCTGATCAGCATACCATTTCGGCTTGTTATGAGGATAAGTGAGCTTCTGGTGCAAATCCCTTGGCATCTCTCACAGCGAGCCCCTCCCCCCATCGAAGACTGTCCTTACTATAACTTGATTGATTTAAAGTATGCCTCCATTACCCTTTCTTTCCCCCTACTCCCATCCCATAACATCTGAGCTTCACAAGGGAAGAAATACTGATAGTGATCCTCTTTTTCTCATTATCCTATGAATTTCTGAGGAAATATAACCATATTTCAAAGATGCTATCTAAGGAAACACCTTTTTTTTTTTTTTTTTGGTGTTTTGAACAGGGTCTCAGAATTTGGCCCAGGCTGGCCTCAAACTCACTATCCTCCTGCCTCTACCTCCCAAGTACCGGGATTATAAGCATGCAGCATCACACCCAGTGCAACATCTTTTTAAATGTAAGAGAGCTAGCACCCTGAGCCCAGATGCTGCCTCTCTCTGTCTGGATCCTATTCCCTTCATGCTCCAGACAAACCCAGGTTTAATGAAAAGCCCACTGGGGCCCGACTTTGCTCTGCCCTTACAGAATTTCACGCTAAATCGGACCTGAATGTTCATGCCAGCTTACATACACTGGTTCAACACAGTTCGCAGGCCCCAGCTCATAGGCCTCTCCTCAGAGAGATCTTCCTGAACAACTTTTCTGGTGTCGTGGACCCTCTTATAATAGATTTTTAAGCTGCATTTTTGGGTGAGGCAGGGTGCCTCGTGCCTGTAATCCCACCTATTTAGGAGGTAGAGATGGAAAGGATGGCAGTTTAAGATCATCCCAGGAAAAAGTTAGGAGGACACTATCTCTACAAACAATCCTGACATGGTGGCATGCATCTGTAATCCCAGGTTCACAGGAGGCTTATGTAGGAGGATCCTGGCCCAAGGTTGGCCCTAGGCAAAAACACAAGATCCTTTCTGAAAAATAACTAAACCAAAAGGAATGTGGTTATGATAGGAATGACTGAACACTTGCCTAAGCAAGCCGGAGATTCTGAGTTCAAAACTCCCAGTACCCGCCCCCCCAAAGCTCCACTTTCAAAAAACTCCTCTTATATCCAAAATGTTATGAGCATGGCAATAATATTACCTGAAGTGAAACACAGCCGAATCTTTCCCACACATGCAGTTCGACTGCTAATTATGCTGTTTCCAAATTGTATGCAATTCTAATTAAACGTTTTCCTGTCTCATTTCATTTCGAGAAGCATAAAATGTCAGGGAAGGTCACTTAACAGCAGTGACATTCCTCTTAAACTTAGCATCATAAATCATGTTGACTTTCAGAGCTCCACACATGTGAGGCATTGGTCTCTTGTAGATAGTGGCTATGATTTGCTATCTGCAAAAATCTCAGAGACTTTCTCAATGTGGAAGCACATGCTTTAGGAGAGCTGGGAGGAAACATTTGGAGGAAACCAAAATAGCAATTATAGAAGACATGGGGAAACTTTAATCCACATTTCTCAAGGGGATAAGCAATGCATCTATTTAAAAAAATGGGAGCTGAATTTATAGCAGTCTCTTAAAGGAGAAAAGAGTAAAGAATTTAGCGTAATAGACTAGCTAATATACAATTTAATTGATATTATATTAAGAGGTGGTGACTATTAAATTCTCAAATAAAAGAGAAAACTGTGGAAGGTTGATTTTCTAGGTAGCCAGAAACTAAAATTTTGGAATTTGGACACATGATAAAAATTATTCAGCTTTTATAATTAAGAAAATAAATCACCCTATAATCTCAGCTACTTAGGAGGCAGAGATCAGGAGGATTGCAATACGAAGCTGGCCCTGGGCAAAAACATGAGACCCTATTTGAAAAATAAAGTGAAAAGGACTGGGGACATGAGTTAAGTGGAAGAGGCAAGCAGGAGGCTGTGAGTTCAAAACCCCAGCACTGCCAAGCTACACCAATAAACACACAAGCATAAAAAGAGTATGGAATAAAAGAATAGGAACTGTGCAATTTAATTAAAGCTAAGAGATGGTGATAATTAAATAAATTCCCAATCAAATAAAAGAGCAGCCTGAGAAGGGAAGATATCCTAAATAGCCTGAATCTAGAATTTTGGATTTTGGACACACACACAATAAAATTATTTTGTATTAAGAATAAAATCAGTTAATGGTTATGATATGGCATAGAAATGTCTAAGAGTTCAACTAACCACTCTTAAAACACCTGTAAGTTCTTATGAATTAGAGATATTTTATCTTTTTTTGGTCTATAATGGAAATACAATTTTGTATGGATAGACCTAGTAAATTTCCATCCATTGATTAATCCTTAATGTCACGCAAGTTAAGTCAGCAAGTTCATTTCCTTTTGATATACTCAGATGCAGAAAATAGCACCTGACTTGCCTGAATTCAGTCAGCTAGTCATGGTGGAGAAGGCTGAGAGCAGAGCATCAAGCTCTGACTCACTGTGTAGCCTTTCTCACTTGTGAAATCCTTCTTCCTGTTGACATTTTCAGTTTAACCAACATAGATGTGTGCCTAGAAGGTGCTAAATATGGCACAAGGCAGAGAGAAGACGGGCACAGGCTCCTTCTGGCTTCCCCACCAATACTCACAAAACAGGGTCTTTGCTATACACAAGAAGACTGGACACTCACCAAAGGACAGATGCCCACTGCAAGCCTGAAACTTCAAGCAGAGGTCACAGAGTGAAGGAAAACATTTTGCTGCTTCTTCTTTTTTTTTTTTTTTTGGTTGCACTAGAGTTTGAACTCAGGGCTTCATGCTTGCTATGCAGGCAGAATTTCATGTTTGGACAAAATGAATGAATTATTTTTACATGAAAATAAGGAGAGTTAAAATACATATTAATGTGTGGATGGGGGTGTAGTTTAGTGGTAGAGCACTTGCCTAGCATGACCAAACCCTGGGTTCTGTCCTCAGCAACACACACACACAGTCACATTTTTACCTGGTATTTTCCCTAAGTGTTCAAATGAGCATAACCTCGAAGCTTTGTAGCCTCTCTTAGTGTGATTATCATTGATAAATAATAACTGCCAACACAATTCTAGGGGCTGGTGGAGGGGCTCAAGTGGTAGAGCGCCTACCTAGCAAGCGTGAGGCCTGAGTTCAAACCCCAGTACTACAAAAAAAAAAAAAAAAGCAGTTCTAGTAAGTGCTAGACATAGATATTAACTCAATCCTCATGCTTATCTCCATGCTACAGATGGAAAAAAATTCATTAAGGCCTCTCAGCTCAAAAGTGCTCTTTGGCCCCAGGCTGGTGGACTCCAGAGCCTACAGGCTCCACAATGTATAAGGCTGGTGGAGCACATGTGAGAAATGGACCATCATACATGCTCAACTTTGTAGAAAGTCTTTGTAAAATTTAGTTTTCTTCCCTTGGATTGTTTTCTGCCCTGATCCATTAAGATGTGATAAGCCAGGGAAACAATAATATGTCAGTCATTAGAGTACAGAAGCTAGGAAACTTCTAATATCTGCACTAATCGATACAAACAGAAGAAATCATTAAAAAGCATGAGAAAAAAAATTTTTAATTTTTATATAATTTTCAAAAATTTCTTAAGGTCCAAGAAGGACAGTACTAAACTACCAATGTTCATCTTTTAACTAAAAAGGTAATATTAATTTCTTGGCAGTCAGCAGTCTTGTCTTTTTAAGTTTTTCATTTGTTTTTAAAGCTTCTTGTCTGTTTTCTTGGTAGTACTGGAGTTTGAACTCAGAGCCTCCAGTTTGCTGGGCAGGAGCTCTACCACTTGAGCCATACCCTCAACCCTTTTGCTTCAGTTAGTTTTTGGCCAGGGGCCTTTGTACCATAATCCTCCTACCTATGCCTCCCAGTAGCTGGGATTATAATGTGAACTACCACACCAGTTAAGATAGGATCTCACTAACTTTTTGACTGGGCTGGCCTTGAACTGAGATCTTCCTCATCTCTGCCTCTTGAGTAACTGGGATTACAGATGTGAGCCACCATGCCTGGACATTTCTTGTCTGTTTTAAACATCTCAACAACACAGAACTATAAAGAAACGTACTACCATAACAAAAATGAACATGAAGGAACCCTCCAAATCGGAATTTAAAATAAGACAAAAAAAAAAGCATAGAGTTTTTCAAAGGTAAACATTAATGAAATCACCCTTGAGCATCTATTCCTGCAGTATATAAATGAGAAACACTAAAGAAACTGATCAAGTCAGAGTATGCTCATGACAGAAGTAGAGCCGCCAGTCTGAAGCATTGATTTTACTTGCTTTTGCTCCTAATTTCACCTGACATTCATTGTCTGAAATTACCTTCCATGAACTGCATTTCTGCACATGTTCACATGGTCTCTTTTTGTTGTTGTCTATTCACATCTTTTTCTTACTCTCAACTTTTTGCTACTCAGTTCTTGTTCCACTGAATTTCAGCCATTTTCCCCCTGGAGGTTCTAGTATGACTTGTACGGAAAAATGCTTTTTCTTGACAACTGGCAAAATGAGGTGACCTCTATGTGAGATTGCTGGGCGTCATCCTCACCACTGGTCACAGGCAATCAGTAGGGTCAATGTGGTTGGGATTCTGAAATACCCTGTCCTCTAAATAATAGTCTTCACCATGGACCCTGGATTTGAGCACTGGGGGCCTTTATTAAAATAAAATGTGTTTTTCAAGCGAGATTAGTGTTTTACACTAACAATTCCATCACTCAGCTGGAGACACTGAGGGAAAGGAGCACAGATCAGAGGTGTCTCCAGGAAGCTGCCTTTTGGGTTAGGCGGGCTGTCACAGCCTGCAAGCCCCAAATGAGTGCCAAAGCCCAAGGGGACCAAGGCTTGATCAGCCAGATATTGGCAAAAGGGAGCATGCAAAAGGAGAGAATGGAATACATGATTGGGGAGGAATGAAGATAATTCCTGGCTTGGTGACCTGCTCTGGGGCTAACTCTGATTCTGCATATACTGAGAGCTATTAATATTGGGAAAATTGATCATAACTCTCCTCCTGCCTCCCATCACAACTCACATGGACTTGGAGGCTAGTGCTGATGACTCTGATTTGATCATTACACTTGTCTACTGGTATTGATTATCATAATATGCTCCTATAAAGGTATACAAATATTATGTCTCAAAACAGAAACCCAGAAAAGCCAACTACAATTCATTTCATAGAAAGAAGTTTCTTATGTAAAACAAAGAGAGAAACTTATGAGACAGTCCCTTGCTTCATTATTCCAATACTGAGTAAAAATATGATCCTGTAAATTTGTTTGCCTAAAACTTAACTACAGTTGTCACAACAAAAGGAAATGAAAAAAGTAGGACTCAGAAACATCTTTTATAGACAGCTGCCATCTGTCTTGATGAGATCATGAAAGCCTCCTTAAGAACAAGATTCTTGTTCTGATTCTTATCTTCTGTTTCATTCCTTCCCACTTTTCATCTGTCCCTTCCCTGGTGGAGCCATCCCTCACTGCAACTGTAGATGCACAGGTGATGGTGCTAACAGGGGAGAGCAGTGGGAATTTGCGTTTTTCCAAGGCAGCATGACAGTGGACATCCTTAGGGGGTTGTGGAAGCTATTTTCACCACTCATCATATACAAAGGACATAGGTTCTCTCTTTTCTTCCCCCAATGTAGTGCTGAAGATGGAACCCAGACCTTTCCACATGCTAGGCAAGTGCTCTACCACTAAACCACACCCCAACCCACATGTATTCTCTTAATTTGTGACTTAGCACTAAAGTCACTAATTCATCTAATAAAGGCAGATTCCCACCTTCTGGTCCCTGGGATTTAAAAATTCAGTATCTCAGTGCAGCTGGGTGAGAAAACAGCTTGGGTGGAGGTATGGAGCCTACTTGCCACATGACCTTGACAGTTCGATTGACTTTATCTTCTAGTGCTTCAGTCTGCTCATCTATACAATGGACACAATAAACTATCATGAACTGCCTTGTTGGGCTGCACATAATACTTTACGAATGAGAAAGTGCTGTCCCAACTAGAAAGCACTTAAAACATAATTCATTTAACAACAAGAAAAAATACTTGCAATAAAAATTTTTAAAGAACTCAAGTAAGAAAACCCACACATGAATTCCTGACTCTATATACTTCAAATGATTCCTGTACCACAAGAGGAAAACAGAAGCCTTCCCTAGTCTCTACTGTGTTTTTCTTTGCCCTATAGAAAGGAACCATCAGGAATATGGAACAGAAAGTAAAGGGCAGGAAAATGGGAAGAGGAAGCCTCTCACTGTTCACCTACAATGTGCCAAGCTCTCCCTGAGACATTTTTCTCTGTTTTTAAAATTTAAATTTATGTAAATTTTATTTGACATAAAACATAAAAATTTTACATATATACAGGGCACTGTATAATATTTCAATAGATATATGCATTGTATAATGTTTAAGTTAGCTTTTCTTAAACATTTAAAATACTTTCTCCTCGATTTTTGAAATGCACAGGACATTATTGTTATCTGTCACCACCCTTTTTTGCCATACCACACCAGACCGTCTTACTCCTTTCTATTACTTAGTGTGCTTTTGTTGAAAACCTTCCTCACTGCTGTCTTCCTCATAGGCACTCATAAAAATGAACGAACTCATTGCATTCTTGCAATATTGCCAAGTGGGAGACAGGGTTGTGTCTTCACTCCCATTTCACAGGTGACTTGGAATGAAGAGCTAACTTTCATAGTCATAGAACAATGGCTTTGAAGGACACCTGGCTAGCTCTGTCATTCTGCTACTTGCAGGGACTAGAGATAACAGAGTCACCAGGAACAAAGTTGACACACACAAAGGATTTCTTTTTGTACCAAATGGCTTTTACTCAGTCATGCTTTAGCATAAGATGAAAGACCTTTTGATTGTGTATAGCAAGACTCATTACAATGGGTTCAGCTCAGCAATGTAAGTTTCCACTCACTTTGCAGTATTTAATAAGAAAGGGATCACCTGATGTAGGCTGTCCACTAGATTATCTATTACACTCAAGAGTTGTGCCTCCAGATTTTTGGTTCAGGCTGGGGACTACACTGTAAATTATTTCTTGGGCTAACTTTTTCATTTGCAAGCTGGGATTCCTACTTTGGAAAGAAAGGAAGTTATGGCACTATGCATTCTTGTTGAAAAGTTTTGAAATATATCTATGGCCCAGAAGCCACTGTGTATGTCCTGGCGCTCACACTGCTAATAGTTTCGCCTAAATTTTTCATGCCTTCAACCCAGCCTCTTCACAAGGCCTCCATTGTGGAAAAGGATCTGAATAACAGATTTCAAAGGTTTGAGAATTAGCAACAGGTCTGGCCTAGTTCCTGCTTGCTGAAATGAACAAATTGTGTAAATGGGCCACCCACCAATGGCCTGGGCATGGGCTCAGCAGAGAGAAGTGTGTACTCAAGGTGGTCCAAGCAAGGACCCTGGTGGAATGTAGCCAAGTCCTTGCCAGGCTCTCCTGAGCATCCTGGGAGGGTGCACAGAGAGGGCCAGTGTTCTGGTCTAAGAGGAGACGGGGAGGACAATGCTATGCAGATTGAGCTGGGCTGCACCCTGACTGGCATGTTCTTAGGGGCTTTCACTGCAAGGCTGGGGGAGGGTGGAGGGAATGGAGGCTCATAGGAGCTGTATAGAGGCTGCCCTAGGAGCTAAGAAATAAAGAAGACAGATTGCATAGTGAAGTTAAGGGAGGGTGACAGGAAGCAGAAGCTGAAATTCCTATATGCAGAAGGCTTTTTGCTCCCTGTGGATGAAACCTGAACAAAAAGCTAGGCAAATACCAATCACCAGATGGTTTGCATTAGTTCTGTAAACAGGCATTGAAGGTCTGTCCTTTGCAAAACTTTGTGCTAGGTGCAAAGAGGAGTTCAATAAAGCTAATAAAGTAAACAAAGGAAAGACAGAAAGGTGAACAGCCTCCAAGCAGGAAATACACCAGATGAAGTATGTGCGTAGTACTCTCCTCAACCGACCAGACAGACAGACCACCCAGCCTATGACCTCTGCACCCCACGTCTGTCTGTGTGATCCACCAGGCTGGCACAGTGCCTTACACAGTAGTCTCCTCACTTATCCCAGGTTTCTCTTTCTGAAGTTTCAATCACCTGTGGTCAACTGAGGTCTGGAAATATTAAATAGAAAATTCCAGAGATAAACAATTCATAAGTTTTAAATAATTTTTACTATAGTATGTTGTTATATTTCTCTGTTCTAGTATTGATTGTTGTTGATCTCATCCTGTGACAAATTAATAAGTTAAATTTTGTCATAAGTATGTGTAGGAAAACTATAGTATATGTAGGGTTCCACGTTATCCAGGTTTTAGGCATCCTTAGGGGGGGTCTTGGGTCACATTCTCTGATGATAAGGGGGGCTACTCTATCTGTTCACTCATTTATAAGAAAATATTTATGCACAGAGTTGGGAGATATAAGAGGCGTTTAATAAAGGATCTATCTTCAAGTACTAAGCCCACCCTTGGCTTTTCCTTTCCACCTTGGGTCACAGGTTCATCTGTGTGGCCTGGAACCATTGGACATTGTTTTTAGATAAGCACTTACCATCGTGCCAGACTGGCTGAGCCCTTGAGGCCCACACCAGGATCCGATGCTCCTGACCCTGAGCTGCCACACTTTGCTGGGGAAAGCTGCACAGCACCCTGGCTGGAACCCTGCAACCCACATCGTCCAGCCTCACTGGTCCTGTGCGACTGCCTCGAGAGCTGGGCCACATCTCCCTCACTCTCCCCCAGCCTTAACCACACACTCGAATTTGCATTCCATAGATCAGCTTATCTTTCAAGTTCCAGAAACCTGGCTAAGTACATAGAGAAACGTATTTCTCTTCATTCTTTCTCTCCCTTCCTTCTGGCCTCCCTGTCCTCACCTCCTCTCCAGAACTCTCCCTTCTTTGACTTAGTCTTGTTTCCTTGTAGTCTTTCTCTGCTCACAAATAGACTGATACCCTGCATGTTAAAAAGACCATGCATCTGCTTTCCTGCTTCTCTCCCAGGTCTTCCTTCAAATCAGTGGTAATTTCATTGCTTTTCCACCCAACTTCACTGCTACAGTTTGAATCTTGAAAGTCCCTCAAGGGTCCATGTGGTAAAGGTTTGGTTCCCAGTGTGGCACTGGGAGGTGGTGGAACCTTTAAGAAATGGGGTCTAGTAGAAGGCCCTTAGGTGATTTCCTAGCCACAAGACCAGTGTTTTTGTTCTGTCACAGACTCTCACCATAGTGTACTGCCACAGGTCCAAGCAATGGGGCCAGCCATCATGGACTGAAACTTCCAAATTTATGAGCCTAAATAAATCTTTTTCTGCAGAGGTTGATTATCTCAGGTTTTTGATATAGTAATAAAAACCTCACTAACACAGTCACCAGAGATGTATTCCCTTTCTTCAGTGAAATGCTCCTCGGGACTACCTACTGTACCATTAGCTCTGTGGGGCTATTTTATTTTAGATAGCCCACATAGCCCAGGATGGCCTTGAACTCAAGATCCTCTTGCCTCAGCCTCACAAGTCAGGGATTAAAGACATGTAACATCATATCCAGCTCGAGATCATTATATTTTAATCATTTCTTTATTCTTTGTTAAAATCCAGCTTAAAAATGTTTACAGATCATTTTCAAGACATTGACAATTGTTGACAAGCCCTGAAAGTTCATTTTATTATTCTCTTTACATTCATGTGTGATTGGAAAGTTCCACTGAAAATTTAAAAGAAATGTAACGGATAGGAATGAGTGAATGGGTATACATGAATGACATTCAGCCACTTCTGTGCATTTGTTCTATTTATTCACTCCACTGGTGAGGCTCTCTCCATCTCTACCAATCCAAATCACATACCTTTGAAGACTCATCTTCTTCCATGAAACTGCCTCTAGTCCTCTAAATTTTAAATTGATCTTTCTCTATTTTTTAAAGCATTTTGTTTGCTATTTGTGGTTAAGAAACTAGTTCTACAAAATCCATTCCCTCCTTCTGTAGAAATAAACCTCCAATTTTTAGCTGGTCTCATGGTCACCTGAAAAAGACCCCATTTCCTAGGCTTGTTTATTGGGTAGAACCAGGTGATGAAGTTCTCATGGACGAGATGTAAATAAAATTGTCCTATGAGGATTTCTGAGAACTGTCCTCAAAGAACACTGACCTGTAGCCATTGTGTCTTCTTTAGCCTTTTCCTCTATCTGGCTGTCTAGAATGAGGACATGATGGCAGGATATCTGACTGCTATCTTGGACCATGAAGGCCAAAGCCATGTCCTAGAGATGATAGTACATCCAGATGGCAGGAGCAGGGTGCCTAGGAATATCATGGAGTAGTGCCACTTATCAGGCCAGGAATGGCTGTCTACTTGTGGAAATTTACCTAAGAGGGAAAACCTGCTTCTATTGTCTTAAGTTACTGTTGTTTGGGTTTTTGATCTCAGAACCAAAACTATTCCTAACAAATATTCACATTTTTAGTAATGTTTCTTTGGATTATACTTAGTTGTGGATACATGTCAGCATGGGGTGTTTCTTTTCTTTGGTCTCCCTTTCTCTATCTTGCTCACTGATTGCAGATATGATATTACTGCAAACAGGAAAAAAGCATGTTGGCTGTGAATACTGTCCTGTCTGAAGAATGTGAGTGACCTAGACTGATAGGGACCTACAATGTCCTGGCACAGTGGGGCCCCAAACAGTGCCTAGTATTTTAGAGATCCTGTGGGAAGAGGAAAGAGGGATAGAAAAGGCTCCCAGAAACATAAAAGATGGAGACTAGAAATGGAAAGAACTGTGGTGGTGGTAAACATTTGAATGGAATGGGCTCTGGGCTATGTGTGAACTTCAAGGGGACTGCATGGGAAATTAGGACTTATTTCTATATGTTCTTGATCAGGATGTGTTAGAGTTGAGCTCCTACTTGGACTGTGTTCTCTCAGACAATGAATGATACCTGTGCAATGCCAGGGAAACTCATAGTAACATTTTTGTCTCATTCAGTTGAGACAGGTAAGCTTCTCAGGGGTAGGGTTGTTTTATTTGTAATTTTTGCGCTTTATATATTGCCAAATTTGTAGTTCATAGAAATGCTAAATAAATGTCTGGTATCATTGATGTTGGTGATTCTGATAATTTTAGCTTTAGTTTTCAAATCTCAGAACCAATTGGATATTTTCTCGATTTACAATCTGAAAAAAAAGTTGCCTCATCCTCTGAATCTCCCTCTCTAAAGTGTTTAAGGTACTCCTTAGAACTCATCTAAGTAAGTACGTGCTCAACACACCATATTTGTGCAGAAGGAGGGATTAATAGGCTAGGATGGCTTTAGCCAAGTATTCATTAGTTTACTTCATTGGTCTTTTCTCTAGTTCATTTAGGATTTTATTCTTTTTTGGTTAGAAACAAAACAACCAGGAAGTGTGGATGTATCCTCCTAATGACTAAATATGTAACAAATATTTGTTGAGTGAATAGATGTTAAAAAATCAATGAATTCCTATGAATTCTTGCTATAACCAAGTGATTGACCCCTGCTTCATGTTACTTTTTAGTTACTGAAGAAGCAGCTAAATGTCTACATCATAATGTGTTCATTATTGTGTACTGTCAAGTTTGAGACCCATCTTACAAACTGAGTAAAAACACTTGAACATAGAGAATGATTTCATTCTAACATGTAAATATAGTACTTACTACAAATGGTATTCTGGTTTAAAGCAAAAATATTCACGTCTCAGAGGGAAAAGCTAAAGATAATTTCATGGAACAGGGAAGCAGCAAAGAGTAATTAGAATTTGGTGGGCAACATGGAAGAAAAAGTGATTTCAGAGGCTGGAAAATCATGAGCCAAGTTCATTGAGCAAGGTCACAAGATTTGGGCAAAAGTACATTCTAGACTGGTCTGTTGTATTTACCTGGATGGAAAGAGCCGTTTCTTTCTTGTCACAACAGTGTTTGGGCCATTGTGGGGCCTAAGCTATGTTTGTTGAGAGAGTGAATGAACAAATGATTATCCTTGCTCTCCTTCCTCCATTCCAATGGGAACGCAATAAGTAAGACACGTGGTCTTCTCTTATACCTCCCAGTCCCCCACTTTTTTTTTTTTTTAAATCTTCTTGCTTTTCCATCTTCATATTTTTTTGCCCATCTTTCTCTCCCTCTTTTCCTTTGTTCATCTGCTTGGAGTCTAAATTAGCAGCATAAGAAATGGGATGTAAGTGACAGTTCCAAGACAGTCTGCTGATTTCTCTGCACACAGAGATGGATGGCAGCCATCTTCGTTTCCTCCCCACTGGGTTCCCACCCTGACATCAATAAGAAACCTGAACTGTTTTTTTGCCAAGCCTTACAATACTGCATATCTTCAAGCTCAAGCCGCTGAATTAATTACATTTTCTGATGAAGGATAATTTGGTTACCGGCAAAAGCCATAGATTAGTAAAAGAACATTGTTCCTTCTTGTCTGTTCATGGGAACCACTATCTTCTGGCAAAAGTCTTTTTTTTTTTTAAATCAAGTAATTCAGTTTGAGTCAACTTCTTCTTTGTGATAAATGCTGTCAGAGTAAAAATTGTGAATGAAAAGCCTTATTTGTTAAAGTTAATTAAATCTTATGACAGAATTTGAGGCTGGTCAATGAATATATTTTGCAGAGCTAAGAAATAAAATAAAATTGAATATTTTCCTTGATGACTAAATACACTCACATTTAGTTGCTTTTCTTTAAAAAAAAAACCCAAAACATTAAAGTATAAAGAATCAAAATAAACTAAAAATCACCCATAGTTCCATTCTATAGCTATAACAATTATTAATAGTTTGGTATATGTCCCTTTTATCTTTTTGTCCTCTTCATGTATTTATATAGTTTTTAATTTAGAGAAAGGAAATGAACTTTCTTTATCAGGTAATATGTCAATCAATATTTTGATGACTGCCTAACCCTCCTTTTGTGGATTACTATAGTTTTAACAAATATTTTTGTGTTGTGATACTATAAATAATACTGTGATGAAGAGTCTTACTCAGCCATCTTAATGCACTCTCGTCCCTCTCAAGTTGCTCCTTCTCTGTGCCTTTGCTGCCTCCTCCTCCCTTCTGGTTCTCTAAATGGTGTATGCCACAGTCCACTTCTGCTTCCTTCCCTCAGAGATGGTCCTCTCCAACTTCTTCTCTATCGTATCTGCCTTTGCGTGTTTTAAAATTAACACCTGAAATCTGTTTCCCCATTTTCCTACCTTGAGGAGTAGAGCACACTCCTTCCAGTGAACAAGCCAAAAAGCTTCAAGCTATACACGATTCTTCCCCTCTTTCACTATATCCGATGATTTAACAAAATCTTTTTTTGTGTGGCAGCACTGGGGTTTCAACTCAGGGCTTCGTGCTTGCTAAGCAGGATCTCTACTGCTTGAGCCACTCCTCCATCAACAAATCATTAACTGCAAATTGTAGCTCAGATTTGCTCACTTCTCTCCATCTCTACTGCTAATGTTAATCCAAGTTATCAGCAATTCTCACCTGAATTTTGGTGGAAGAGAAACTTCACACTTTTCCCTTCTTCCACTTTTGTCCCTCCTCAGTCCATTATTCTCCACTCTTGCTCCTCTTCTTAAAAATCTAGTGGATTCCCATTGGATTTAGAATAAAGCCCAAACTCCTTAACCCACTCTGCATGGCCCCATGGGATCTGATCCCTGCTTCCCTTTCTGATATTGCAACAACCGTCCAAGTATACTGACCTACTTCCTGTTCTTCAAGCACAGTGCACAGCTGACTCTGGGCTCTTGCATTTGCTCTACCCTCTGCCTGGATCGTCCTGTCTAAACCAATTCACATCCATTACACATTGCCATATTGTATTTCTTTATAGCTCTCAACTCTAAAATTTTCATCAAACTACCTTATTCCTAATAGTCGCTTAGTAAGTTTGAATAATCAAATAACACTGCCTAATGAAATTTATTCATTGGTTGATTTGTGCTTTAATTATCTTTGAAGAAGGAATATGCTTGTGCATCTTTCCAAAATTTAAAGCAGGATTAAAGTTGAAAGAAACACTCCCTCTGGCATCGCTTCAGAGGGAATCCTTTTAAATGTATTTGAGATAGCTCTGGAGACTGTACTAATATGATATTCTAACCCCCCTCCCACCCTACCCCCAACCTCTCCACCTCCCATTGTTGATAGGACAGAGCTCTGATTCCTGCCAAGGTAGTGCTTTCTTGGCCCACTGAAGCCAAAATTGGTGAAAAATGGGCACGAAGCAAGGGTAGACTGATCACATACCTGCCCTCCATACTGGTACTGGCTATAGTTTGCTCAGCAGCTCCATCTTATTCCCACATGGAGCTTTATTATTCTGCATTTTAGTTTGAGCAATCTAGGTGTGGACTAATTTTTTATTTATTCCTCTCATGAGATAGAAAGCAGCATCACATATCTTTGTAGAAAAAAATTTCATCATTTTTCAATAATGTTTGCATATTCTTCTTACTTTCTTATTTGGAACTCCAATTAGATTCATATTGATATTTCTCATTTTAGTCTTCAGGTCTCTAGAATGGTCTTCCATGGTTATCTTTCTTATATAACTAGTCTGATTTATGAAGTATTTTCTTCTATTTATTTTCTAATTCATTAATTCTCTAGCTGTTAATTTTTTTCTTTAATTCCAATTAATATATTTTTCATGTATGATTTTCTAGGTGTTCTTTTCCAAATCCATTTGCTTTTTCCTTAATATCTGGCTCCTTACAGTTGCTATGTCTTCCTTTATTTCTTTGTTTCTTAAACACAAATATCTTACAGATTCTCTCATATCGTTCTATTAACTCTAGTTCTTAGAAGGGAAGGGTGTCCTGTGGTGCTTCATTTCCCAGCTGCTTTCTAACTTTTGCTTACAAGCTCTTCAGTAGTAATTGTTTTCTCTCAGAGTCCCGTATTCCTCCGGTTGTGTAGACAGTTTCCACAAGAATGGATCAGATTGCTGTGGTTTTTCAGGATTGACTTGTCCAGTTAGAAGGGCCTAGTTTCCATTTCACAGATGGGGTAATTCTTCAACTTTATTCAGGGAACTCTGCTCACACAGGTTTGTGGTTTTTCTTTTCTTTCTTTTTCTTTCCTTGAGGCTTAAACTCAGGGCCTCATGCTTGCTAAGCAGGCACTTTATCACTTCGGCCATGCCCCCAGTCCTTTTGCTTTTAGTTTTTCAGATTGGGTCTCACACTTTTGCCTTGGCCAGCCTAAGACAGCGGTCCTCCTACCTCTGTCTCCCTAAGAGTTGGGCTTATAGGCATGAATCACCAAGACCAGCTGGTGGCCTAATCTTTTGACTTGTGTGAAGATCATGGATTTGATACAGGAACAGTTGATGTATGAACATCAAGACCTTTCCTCCCAACTCCTGAAGTTTATGCTGAGTTCTAACACTTTCTTCCATTCACTTTTACCCTTGAGCGCTAGTTTGGCTTTGAGTTTACTGTTCATTTCCAGGTCCTAATTTTTGTTTCATTCCACAGATATGTATTGAATGCCTACTCATGGGCCAAGCACAATTGTAAGCTGTAGGGAAACAGTAATAAAGTAAAAATGTCTTTGCCCTAAAATGATTTTTACATTCAAGAGATCATTTCTCTTTCTTCTTCCATGAACTAAATGTACAAATGACATTTTGTTGTGTTTCATCTGGCATGTCTGTGTTTTGAGTGTGTGTCTGTAGCAACCATGGGGGGAGGTCTTCCAGCAGCTCACTTTGCAGTGATGCCCAGATTCTCCCCCTCCTCCCACATGTGCCCTTGCAAAATTGGAGGATGGTAATACTTCTGACATAACCGTGAAAATATTTCTGTTTGCATTTAACCTGAGAGGCAGCAGTGACTAGTGAACTGTTAAGAGTGTGGAGTGCATAGCCTGAATGCCTCGGCTCAAACCCCGGCTCAGTCATGGACTAGTTGTCATTCTGGTTGGTGCTTCTTCCTCATCTGGAATGCAGCCCTGTAACAGTTACTTCCTTATACACTGATAGACAGGATTGAAGGAGTCAAGGGCTCAGAACAGCAGCTGCCATTCTCTAAGTGCTTCTTAGTAGCTGTACCACAGTGACCCAGTGCTAACACAGCTCTCTATGCTCCCTCTGTGGTCGTATTTGCTTTCTTCCATCTGCAGCCTCCTGAGTCAGGCATGTGGTGAGGTGGGACATCACGGCAGTCCTCAGCATGGCTGGGCTGAATTGCAAGCAGAAGCAAGGTAGGGAGGCCAGAAACCAAATCAAGGGAGTTTCTAAAGCCCCCATGGGGACTGTATTATTTGGTTAGAGCTGCCATATCCAAGTTCCACAGAGCAGGTGGCTTAATTAGCAGAATTTTATTGTCTTACTGTTCTGGAAGCTAGAAATCCAAGATCAAGGTTTCATAGGTTTGGTTTCTCTTGAGACCTCTCTCCTTGGCTTTTATTGTGTTTATTTTTAAATTTTATTTATTTATTTGGCAGTTGCTAGGGTTTGAACTCAGGATCTTGAACTTGTTCAGGGCCTCATACTTGCTAGGCAGGTGCTCTACTTCTTGAGCCACACCTCCATCCTTTTTTTGCTTTAGTTACATTTTTTAGTTTACATTTTTGAACTTTTTGTCTGGGACCAACATCCTTCTAGCCCCACCTCTCACATAGCTGGGGTGACAGGCACACACTACCATGCCCAGCTTATTTATTGAGATGGGGTCTTCTAACTTTTTTTGCCTGGGCTAGCCTTAAGCCATGATCCTCCTGATCTGTCTCCTGAGTTAGCTGAGTTAGACACACAGCTTCATGTCTGCCCCTAATCTCCTCTATTTTATAAGAACACCAGTCATGTTGGATTAGAGTTTACCCCAATGGTCTCTTTTTTACCTTATTTCTTTAAAGACTTATTCATGTTCAGAGATACTAGGGATTGGGTTTCAACATATGAGTTTTGAAGGACACAATTCAGCCCATAATAAGGAAAGAATTAATTCAGCCAGATGCCTCCTTTTTCTAGAAGCATTTATTGAAGCTTATTCTATGCACACCAGTCTGCTCCAGGGATGCCTTCGTAGTGCCGTGTGATTTCTTGCAGAAATAGCCTCCCTTTGGTCTCAAAATGCTAAAACCCAACTGCTTATGAAACTCAGATAAAATACCTCTACTTTCATGGGACTTTTTCCTCAATCCTGGGTTCCATCTCCTTCATCCTTACCTCACCAGAGAGCAGGTCTTGTGTCCTTCCTCTGAACTCGGATAGCACGCGCTATCTGCGTCTTCCTTCTGAATGCGTTTTTGCTCCTATTATGGTCATTCATATCGCAGTTATTGCACCTTGAGCATTTAGTGAGCAACCTGAGGACAGATCCCACTCTGATTCATCTTTGTAGCCTCACAGTCTGGGCTCAGAAAATATCTGCTGAAGAAATAAATGAAACTGACCTATTCAGGTCACCTGACGTTGAGTACTGAGAGGTTCCAAAAATCTCTGGTCAATAATTGACTAATTTTAAGTCAATTAGATGTTCAACAGAACTTTTGCCCACTCTTTGGGATACACGCTTGGAAAGCCTGCTCTGTGGGTGGAGTGTGCGTGTCATTAATGTCCCTTTATTGAGGCAGATGGACACCCTCAGGAGAAAGTGGATTCTCAAGGCCTCATGGGAGAGGTTCACAGCACTAGTGAATTAAGTTAGGATTTTTTTTCCAGTAACTGGCCTAATCTCTACATAAAGTATTTTAAAGATCACAGAAGTAAACACTCAGTTTTTTTTTCTATTTCATTTAAAGGGAGTTCCCAGAGTTTGACTCTTGTTGTGAATGATGTCTTTGTGACAAACTTCCTGAGTTGACAAGGGACACTGCCCTTCTGTAGTTGTGGCTACCATAGAAGTGAAGAGCAGTACCAAATGCTTTAGTATTTAAGGTCTTCATGCAATCTTCTTTAGAGTTCAAGAGCTGTCAGTTACATTTATAGCTCTATCATGCACAATTATAATACAATAGTATATGGTTGTATCTACAGAATATTTCTATATATTAAATAGCATATCTCTGTATAACAAATAAAGAATACAGTCATAATAACATGACTGTATCTCCATAAGAAATCACTATAATAAACATTTCACCTAATGCGTGCAGTTTTGTCTGTTTGCTTGCTGGCTTATTTTAACTCTAGTCCCTGGGCTTATTTTGCTTTAAATTATTTATTCAGCAAAGGTCTCAATATTTACTGGGTATCTTCAACCTTAGGGCGATAAATTTTCCTATTGTTTTGGTTTTGCATTATCAAAGCAGAGTAGAAATTTGTTTAATTGGTGCTGCATCTCAGCTACTCAGGAGTTCAATCTGCTTCTCCTTTACAAATGTTGCTTAATGTTACCCACTCAGATTCCAGCACGACTAGAGACATCAGAATTTCTATTTTATGGGCTAAAGTGATTTTTGCATGACTATATATTTTAAAATACACTTAAAATGTTTCTATTACTCAAGCTAAAGTAGCTTATCACTATATTTTTACTTACAGCCTTTCTGACATTGGGGCCTTATGTTTAAGGGGAACAAACCTTTAATGCAACATTAGAAATGCTCAATGGCTTTTTGAAATGTTAACTATAATGTTGCTAAGGTAGGAATTAAATTAAGTATGAAGAATCATCAGAAATATAAAATTGAGAAGCACTCTAAGTAAAAATGTTTAAATGAAATGGTCCAATTCTTTATAGATATAAAGGTCATGACAGAAGTCAAGGTATACTTTTCTATCCCTTCTTTGGTTCCTCTGCTCACCTCCCAGTCTAACAGAACCAGAACAGTTCTGTCCTGCCACATTTCCAAGACTTCTGGCAGTCTGTGCAGAGGTCAAGGCTGTAGGTAATTTTCAAATAACATGGGACATAAACCTGGTTAGAAACGGGCAGAGGGCTTTCAGCTTGCCATGCTGATGGGTCCTGGGTAGAACAGGGGCTGATTACACCTGGAGCTAAGTAAATATTTATTGAATGAGTGAAGAAATGATATTTCACATTTTAAATAACATGACATAGAGCTAACTGCTTTCTCTTTCAGTTTTGTTGGATTTGTTTTGGTCTACATAGCCCAGATGGGTTTCAAATTTGTCATTTTCCTGCTTCAACTTCCTGAGTGTCCTTAAGTTTTGAGAACAAAGCAAGGACTGGTTTTCATTTTCTCATTTCCTCCTCTGCACTTCAATGCTTTAGAAACTGACATCTTCCTGAGACAGGGAGTTCAGGTTTCCTTATTCTGCCCCAGCAAGGAGTTGCTTCTCCTTGACCTCTGCACAGCTTTCTGTTCTGTGGAATAAAACAATAGCAAAACTAGGTGTGTGAGGAAGTGATATTTTCATGTGACTTTCTGGTGAATGGGACTGGTGGCGTGGGAAGTGTAGGAACTGGCCGTGCCTGTATTGGCAGATGGCTGTGAACAAAGTTCCCAAGCCTGATGAGTGCTTTCCAGTTGGAAATATTAAACTGCAAAGAACAGAAGGGCTGGGGAAGGGACAATGTTCATGTATGTGCTGCAGCTGGCAGGGAGGGCTGCTTCAACAGGCTTCTGTGGGCAGCTCCTGGGCACATTTTAGCAGGGCATTTATATATCTAGGATCAGCCCCAGGGCTATCAAAGCAGCCGCGTGCCATGGAACACTGATTCTGAACACATCTCCTGGTCTGTGAAAGGAACTTCTTCAGTTCTATTTGTTCCAGGAATGTGGAACCTTTTCTCCTTGCTTAAAAGCAGAAGGGCCTCTTCCTCCTCCTCTTCCCTCCTCCTCTCCTGCTCATCCTCTTCCCTCTTTTTGAAGTGCTGGGAATCAAATCCAGAGTCTGGCATGGTAGACAAGTGCTCTATCACTGAGTTACAGCCCAGCCCTTCTTAAATGAAACTTAGTTGTATATTATTCTTTCCCTTTTTCAGAATGCAATTATTTTCCCTTAAAGGTGGATATCAAGAAGTGTGTATGGTCCCTGGGGACCCACAGATTGGGTGTGAATGTCATCCCTTCTTGACTCTGGACCACAATTAAAGTATGCTTTCTAAAGGGTGTTAAAAAACCACTTAGATGTAAATGATGATGGGTTAAGTAATTTGGGAAGCTTTCATGTAACTTTTAGAGAATGAAATTTTAATGTACAGACATCTGTTGATTCATCACAAATAATTGATTTAAATAATTAGAATTTTTTCTTTTAAAAACATAGCTTTATCTCTAAATCACTGAGGTAGAGGTCAAAATGTAAATATCCAAAGCCACAATGTCACTGTGTGTGTATCAAGATTCTAATTGTCTATAGAATCTGAGTATCTTATCTGAATGCATTGCTGTGGGTAAGTGACCCAGGCCTCAGAGTAGAACGGAATAAACACTTTTGAGGTGCTACACATCCATAAATCCTTCCTTTGGTTGATAGCAGTGGATACTTAGAGGTGACCAGAACATAGTTTGTGCTGACAACAATACAGTGCTAGTTTGTACCACAGATGCTACATGGTACTTGTAAGTGCTATGGCAACTGCCAAAGCTGTAAAGAAAATTCCTTTGATTTGATGCCTGAGGGAACTGCTTTTTTCATATCTCTATTGTGGAAGACTTGTCACATGCAGAGTTCACTAATATACCACTAAGATGACTGCTTTATGTTTATGCAATATGTTGTATAGGAATTTAGAATTCCTGGTTCTAAAGCACCAGGACCTCAACCCCAGTAATCATGTAAGCACAATCCGCCATTGCTTTCTGGCCACACGTGTCACACTGCTTCCTTCTCTTGCAGTCAGGATGCTTTACAGCTGATATCTTCTGAGAGCTATAATCTCTTATCCTGAGTTGTTAGTAAACTCATAATTTTGCCATGATGCTACATTTCAAGCCATTTCTCCTGTCTCCAAACAATCCCTCTTTTAGCTGCTCAGGCATGTTGGTGGATGGGTCCTCCTGAGCAATTCCCTGTCCTTCAACCGCTGTGCAGTCCTCACCCAATACCTTCACATTTTACTTCCTCAAGATCTTTCTGATCTGGCATCCTTTTCTCCTCCATCACCACACTCACAGATAATGCAAGAGTCCTCTGAAGTGTCCAATCTAGGGTAGAGTTGTACTTTCCAGGGCTGGAGGAATGGAGGGGTGGTGAGGGCTGTCAGGGGCAGCCCAGCCTCTATTCCCATGCAACACCTTTGGTGGAATTGGTCCTGAGGCAGGAGAATCCTGACATGGTGGAAGTGCATTATGGGGCTTGAGGGTGGGCCAGAGGGCCTCTGGCAAAGGTGAATTGAGAGTGAAAGAAGAAACTAAAAATAAGAAAAACTGAATCTCATCTTCAGCCACATATTTACCAGTTCTGCCACTCTTCATTTTTTTTGTGGATCTGAATTTCCATCTGATGTCATTTGCATCTGTTGGAAGAATTTCCTTTAACATTTTTTACAGCAGAGATCTATGTTGGTAGATTTTCCAGCTTCAGTTTGTCAGAAAAAGTCTTTACCTTAACTTTTGCATAATATTTTCAGCAGATGATATTCATTTTCTTTTGGCACCTTAAAGATTTTGTTCCATTGTCCTCTGCCTTCTATAGTTCATTGTGAGTCTTGTGTTATTCTCACATTTGTCCCTCTACATGTAATTTTTTTCCTGCTTTTGAGATTTTCTATTTAGCATTTTTAAAGCAAATTTATTATAATATGACTTAATGTATATACTCTGGCTTCTTGACCATGTGGAACATATTTACAGTGGATGTTTTAAGGTCCTTATCTGCATGCTCAACATGCAGGCTATCATTGAGCTATACTCCCAGCCCCCTTGTCTGCTAATTCTATCATCTGTGATTGTTTTTTAACTACTAATTTCCTCCTGGTTATTAGTCATATTTTCCTGCTTTATGCCTCTTTTATTTTGCAGTGCTGAGGATAGCACCCAGAGCCTTTCACATACTACCACTGAACTACAATCCCCAGCAAATGTGCCTGATAATTTTTGATTGGATATTGGTCATGGTGACTCTTACACTGTTCAACAATGCATTCATTTAAAGTGTGTCACACATTGTTCTGACACAGTTAAACTCTTGTAGAAATTTGGTCTTTTCAAGTTTATTTTAAGCTTTGTGGATCCAGATGGGTCCACATCAGATGGATTCAGATCACATTTAGTCTGGGCTTATTTTAGCTCCAGTTAAAAGTTGAGAAACTTCTGAAGAGTTGACCCAATGCTCCATGTACCACAAAAAATTTTTAATTACAGTTAGTGGGGATGAGAACTATTTCTAGCCCATGTGAGCTTAAAGAATTGTATGCCCAGTGGCTCTTTCTCCATGCATTCACAGAAGCATTTGGTCAAAGACCACCTGTGGCCCTGCAGTACCCCGTCTATGCAACTCTTATCTCTCTGGTACCTTCTTTCTCACAATTCTACACATCTCAGCCTCCTTAAACTTCAATCTCTTTATCATTTCATTCAATGAGACTAACAGGCTCCCCCCGGCTAAACCAGCCCAAACTCTCCATCCATGCAAGAAGCTGGAGTGATCACAGATGACTCAATTTTCTTCTTCTTTTAGGCATCACAGTACTGCGTATCTGCTAGTCAATGCCCTAAGCACTTTTTCTGTATACTTTGCTGGATTTTCCATGACAATTATCCTTTGTGAGTAGGTACAGAAGTCCCTTACAGTAGTTTTACATTTACTTCTCTAGGGCCCCAACATTGACTATTTTCATATGAGTATTCTTGGCTTGGGAGTTCTACACTATGTGGTGTTGTAAATGTATGAAGTACTGACTAGAGTCTATTAATTCCTCCCCTCCCAGAACAACCTCCAAGTAGATGGCAACCCTTGGTGCAGCTTCTCTGAATCAGTTGGTGATTTTTTTCCCCCCATTCCTATGTTTTTTTTTTTTTTTTGGACTAAGTCACCCTTTGCACATCACAGCTCTGTGCAGGAATCTTGGTACCAGTTCTCCACAATGAACAAGCTGAGTCCATATGTCTGGTCCTGGCAGAAGTATTAAAACTCAGTCCATGGCCCTAGGGCCTATATCTAGGTGAAATTAGTATTATTGCATTATGGAGTCTGTGTATATTTGATTTTTATGTACCTGGAATGTTTTAGACAGTTTAGCCTAGTAACAGCTTAGGTTTGTGATTCTAATTTAAAATGTTTTATTGTGCTGAATATGATGACTCATGCCTCTAATTCCAGCACTTGGGAAGCTGAGGTAGGAGGATTGTGAGTTCAAGGCCAGCTTTAGCTATATAAAGAAGACTCTGTCTCAATAAACAAACAAAAAACCAAAAGAAACAAAGTTTGTGATTTGTATTGATCCAAATATGTATACAAAATGAGAACATTTAAAAGAGCCCCCAAATTTCCGTATTTATATATAATCCAGTGGATAATTAAAGTTATTAAGTTCTTGGGAAGTTTTCATTTAGGTAAAATAATAGTAGTTAATTAAAATGGGAAGGAAATACTTTAATTGATGAGTATAGTTTAACAAATTAAAGGGGAATTTAATTATACTATAGAAAGCAGCCCTAAATTTACTATTTTTAATGATTAGATTTTGAAATGAAGAAAAATTATAAAGCTGAACTTTCAGGGCTTAGGAAAGTCTTAAAATGTATCACTTGGCTGTATTACATATTAATTTTTATAAAACTAAAGTAACTTTTGTGTTCTACTATGACCCTCTGTATACCAACAGCCCAAGTCACAGATCTATAACTTCTTGTGTGCTTAAAAAGTAGCATCAGCATCATTAAACCAATGGCCCTATAATTTCAATTATATTTTTCCATTTAAAAATAGAAGCTTTTTACCTAAGCTACTATTAGGTAGCTAATGTTATTTGGTCATTATAGTGGCTGAAATAATTCTTGGAACCATTTTATTGAGAAACCTCATTACAGAGAGCTCTGAATATGACTTGTCTTCTCTCTCATGGCAACCAAGTACCACCAAGTCCCTTTGGCAGATGGCAAGGATCTTTGTGAGAACACACTTTGACTTCATATGTTTTCACACAACTTCAGAATTTAGAATATACAGTTCCAAATTTTGTTTTCATATGATTTAACATCCTTTTTGCTTTTTCTCTAGTTTGTGTTTTAGTAGGTAGAACTGCAGGACGGAGTGGCAGGCTCTTCTCCCACATACACCATTTCTCCCTCTTATGTGGGATGCATTGGTGGATCTTTGCAGAGTTTTAGAGGCCTCTCTCCTAATCAGCATCTTAGCATGACCCCTTTCTCCTTCTTGACCCCTTTCTCCTCTCTCTGGCTCCCTGGCAAGTGTCCATTTAAAGGCCTTTTCCTTCTGGTGCCCTTGACCAGAAGTAACCATGTTACTGAGACAGGGAGAACTTCAGACTGTTCCTGGCCAGACTGCCTGGTTCCCAGAAAACTTATTTAAGTTGTATATTAGTCTGTTTTTTCATTTCTATAATGAAATACTTGAAGCTGGGTAGCTTAATAAAGAGGTTATTTAGCTCATTTTTGGAAGCAGAAAGTCTAAGATTTGGCAACCCTATTGGCTTGGCCTTTGGTGAGGACCTAACAGCAGATAGTGCCATGATGGAGTTCAGGTGGGGATGAGTGGTCGGTCACATGGCCAGACAGGAAGGCAGAGAATGATTTAGGTCATAACTCATTCTTATGCAAACTAACTCAGTATGCCATGAGAATTACTTCAGTCCCTTCTGAGGGCAGTGCCCCCAATGACCCAAGGACCTCTCACCAGGTCCTACCTTTTAAAGAGCCTACTACCTCTCACCTCACCACACTATGGACCGAATCTCCAACACTTAAGCCCTCAGGGGACAGACTGAAACCATATCTGAACCAGAGCACTTGCCATGGCCAAGTGAGAACACAACATCTCGCTCTTGCTTGGTATTCTGTGTGATAGCCCAGCATTGGACATTCAGCTGGACACGTTAAGAGGAGAGGCAATTTCCAGTCTTGAACTTTTAAAAAGAGAGGTGATTAGGAGCCCTCCAAACTATGTAAGGGAGTCTCTTGCTTCATCCCCTATTGCTGTGGTTTGACTGTGTGCCCAAAGTGGATGTGCTGGGAACTTAGTCTCCAAAGTCCAGTGTTGAGAAGCAGACCTTTAAGAAGTTATTTTAGGGCACTGTTCTTGCGAATAGATTAATGCAGTTATGGTATGTGGGAGGAGTGGTTTAGCTCCTTTGAGAGTGGGTTCCTGATAAAAAGGGTGAGTTTGGTCCTTTCTTCCTCTCCTCTGTGAGCTCACCCCTACCCTTCCCCCTTCTGCCATGGATGATGCAAATGCCAGTTCTTTGATCTTAGACTTCCCATCCTCCAGAACTACAGAAAATTCATCTCTTTTCATGATAAATTACCCATTCACAGGCATTCTGTTCTCGCAGCACAACAGACTAAGACACCTACCCAGGGCAGGAGAAACGAGGGGGAAGCTCTTCACCATCACTGTTTCCTCCATGGGGGGGCTCTCTGTGTGTGTGCGCACATGCGTCCATGTGCACCCATGTTTTGTTTGTGTGTGGTGTTGGGGGAGGGACCACACCTCCCGAAGCAGCTGCTGCTTGAGCAGCAGCAAGCCTGCTCAGCAAGCCTGGCAGAGTTCTCTGAACTTGGAGGGAGGGTGCATTAGTGCCTTTTATTCTTAGCTGTGGGCCCTTAGTTGCCAATTTTGGCACAGGATACCTCACACCACCTTTCACACTTAATGGGCATATTATATACAGTGACCTTGATATCTTAACTGTGGAATTGGATGGATTGTATGGTAAATGGCCAGCTGTGCAATCACAGTGTGATTTCAGGTCTCTGAGCTTCAGTTGACCTCTGATGACTTATGTGATCCTGTGCTGGAGGTACTGCTTTAGTCAAAGGATATGAATTACAAGGCAGCTACAGCAGTGGCAAGGAAGGGATGGCAGTAGCTCTGATGGAGCAGCAACGCAGTGAGAAGCAGAGCGACGAGGGGGAAAGGAAGGTGGGAGACTGTTTATTCATACCGAGGAGATGCCAAGTCACAAAGCTGCCAACAGAAATGCACATCGCTATTGAAACAGCACACCAACCACACTGATGGCCTTAACAGCTTGTTTCCATTTTTGACAGGATGTGGAAATATGACTGCAATCCATAAGGATTTGCTGGTAAAACCTCACTCAATCCAAACTCTGCACACAACACATTCGGCTGCCCTCTGGCCGTCATTCATTGTCCCTCCAACAATATTCTGGTCTTTTGCTTGAAACCATTTCCTAGTGCTTGCACTACCAATGGTGTTTTCTCAACACATAATTTGTAGATGAAGAAAAACTATTTAAGTGTCACTAGTTGGTGCTTTTTTAAAAAAATATATGAACAAAAGATTTGACAATTTTCCCCTCCAAATCAGCACACAAACTAAGAAGGAGAAACCTCACCCACGAAGACCTCCTTGTCTTTAGCCTAAAGCATTCACGCAGCAGCAGTCTGCTGATCTTGGCTCAGCAGGCTCTCCTCTCTCCCCTCTACCCAGTCTCCAGTCACTTGGACTTCTTGTTGCCTTTCTGGGACTCAGACACGGCCTTCCTGGCCTCCTCCTCTGGGATGAACACGCTCACAGTGAAGTCGCTGATCTCTGAGCCGAATTTGTTCTTCACCACCAACCCGTACTTGCCCGAGTCGGCTGTGCTTACACCCATGATGGCGAAGTACACTATCTTCCCAGACTCGTACTTGAGGCTGCAGTGGTCACTGGAGACCAGTGGCTTTTCATTCTTCAGCCAGGAGACCTCTGGAGTCGGGTCACCCCACACGTTGCAAGTGAGATTAAGAGCCTGCAAGACAGGTTTTATGGAGGAAAGGGGGTATATCAGATACAAGAATCCAACTTCAAGAATCTTGCTGGCTGGCTGGTGGTGTGGACTGACCAGATGGAAGATAAATCGAAACCTCCCTGCCTGGGGTGGAAAGTAGTTCTGCATCTGCTTCTGTGTGAATTACAGTTTGCGATGACATGTGAAAAGGTTTCTTTCAGATAAAGGCTTTTGGGTTTCTGAAATGCCCATCACTGAAACACTGGCAGGAGCTCTACTTGCACACCCTATTTCTACTTTCTCCTTCATAAACACACGACGCCTTTTGCTGTGATGTGGCACCCCAGGCTGTCTGGGTATAGAAATCTCCCTGGCATAATCGCCACCTGCTCACTTGTGCAGCAGAATTAGAACAGCTGCTCCAGACATTGTGACTCATTTTCCTCCTCCTTCTCCCTCATTTTTACTTTGCTCCCAGAACCCCATTCAATCTGTGACAGTGCTCTGCTAAATGTATCCTAAATAAAATATTCTGGTCATGCTGAAAGACTCTTATTCTAAAACATTGACATTTAGGCTGCATTGTTACTTTACCTTACTTTTTTATTGAAAAAAATTTAGACAATTGTAGTTTCACATGTAGTTGCAAAAAGCAATACAAATGATAGTGTGTACCCTGTCCCCTCTTCCCCCAGTGGCAATATTTTACAAAACTATTGTACAGTATCATAACCAGCACATTGGCATTGGTACAACCTACCGATCTTACTTAGATTCCCTTAAATTTCTTTGTACTAATTTGTTCTATTCCATTTTATCACTTGGGCAGGTTCTTATACTCACCACCAGAGTCAGCATACATAATATTTCCATCACCATATCCACCGCCTCTCTCCAACCTCTCAACCCTGCTCCTAATTCCTCTTAGGAATCTGTTTTCCATTTCTAAAATTTTGTCATTTTGAAAATGTTATATAAATAGAATCCACAGCATGTAGCCTTTCAGGACTGCCTTTTTGACTTAGCGTAATTCCTTGCAGATGCACCCAAGTTACTGCAAGCATTGATAGCTTGGCCCTTTTCATTGCTGAATAATATGCCATGGTAGGTAAGGGTCTTCTGCTTTGTTTTCAGTCTGGGGCTATTATGAATAAAGCTGCTATGAACATTTGTGTACAGGCTTTGATGTGAACATAAATTTTCATTTCTCTGGGATAAATGCCCAGAGTCACAATTACTGAGTTGCATGATTCATTCTTTTTTTTCACAAATGGCCAAACCATTTTCCCAAGAAGCAGTATAATTTTGGTTTTTCATTTCTACCAATAATGTACAAATTACTCAGTTTCTCCATATCTTTACCAGCATTTGTCACTGTGGAGGTTTTGCTATTCTGTATCTTTTTTTTTTTTTTCTTTTCTGGCATTAGGGTTTGAACTCAGGGTCTCTTATGCAAGTACTCTATCACTTGAGCCCCACTCCCAGCCCTTTTTTGCTTTTAGTTATTTTTCAGGTAAGGTGTTGTGCTTTTTCTCCAGGGTTGGTCTCTGACCTCAGTCCTCCTGATCTATGCCTTCTGAGTAGCTGGGATTACAGGCATGCACCATCATACCTGGCCTCCATTTTTTATTACACAGAAATTCTGATAGCTGTGTCATGATACCTCATTCTGGTCTTTCACTTCATTTATGGCTAATTATGTTAAATTTACTTCACATTTAAAATTCTATCCTTGCATTTATTTCTTACTAAAATTCAGAAATTATGAGGAAAGAATTAGACAAGAAAAGGAATATCTTTTGAATATCTTTCTAATGGGTCTTTTGTGAAACTGGTCAGATTAAGAAATCTGTCCCATCATTAGTTTGCATTAATTACCATCATTAATGAGCATTTCTTATTGAATTATTCTACAAGTATGTTTCAGAAAAATATGAATTATTTCCAATAAGCTTATCTGAGTAGACCAGATATATAATTTTGGAAATTATGATTTGTTGAGGTTAAAGCTTAATTAAGTCAAACAGAGGGCTGGGAGCAGGTTCAAGTGGTAGAGCATCTACCTAGCAAGCATGAGGTCTTGAGTTCAAGCCCTAGTACTACAAGACATAAACAAATAAACAACAAAAACCCACACCCACATATAACCCTCCTCCCCAACAACAACAGAAACAAAACCAAAAAGTAAAAAAGAAACTCCCAAATTCCTTAAACATCATGGGAAATTTGTACCTATATTTTAGATTTGAGCTGTAGATTACAAAGTGCTCTTACATAAATTCTCTTTCTTAGTTCTCACTACTACCCAGTGAGTTCAATCTCATTAGGTGAGAAAAATAGAAATGAGTTAAAGAACAAAAGCAACCTTGCAATGGTTAATTTAAAGTTAACTGTGGTATTTTCTACCCATGAAGAAATGCAGCTACATGGAACCTATGTTTCACTAAAGCATTTCAATATGCTTTGTTTTGTTACTTGAGTTCCAAACACCCATCATAGGCCTCCCTGTTCTTCGAGGTCAAAAAGGTTTGCTCCACTACAAATCTCTCTATCCCTGTGACTTGTGTATTAAACTTGCTTTATTTTACTTTATTAGTTTTTTGAGACAGGGTCTGGCTATGTAATGCAACTTGGCCTGGAGCTTGAGGTACTCCTGCCTTAGCCTCCCGAGGGCAGGGATTACAGGTCTGTGCTACCACATCTGACTTAAAGGTGTTTTACTGTCACAGGAATGAAGACAGTGAATACATATTAGAAATTATGTTCTTTGTGTCGCAGAATATCATAATGGAACTAAGAAATGCCAGTTTAAAACCAAACGGAGAGCAACCAGTTTTCAACAGAAAGAGGGCCAATAGACATTTATGGCACAGCATGACTCCCAGTGGAGGCCAGCACTCAGGAGTACGTATGCTTCCCACTGTGTGTTAGAGGACATTTCTTTATTCTATTACATTTGTTTAGAGTTCTGACTGTATATTTTCACTTTCTCATGATTGTAAAAGGTGACACGGAGAAATACTTAGTGGTCTAGCGATATATACACATATCTCCACATGAGACAAACTTTTGTCCTGATGCTCAGCTTCCAAAACATTATGGTTGGAAAACTGACTGTATTTTTAACCCCATGTTCAGGTATTTTGGCCAAGTAAAGCAGCCATTGACTAAGATGGAGATGATGGATTAAGAAGGGACACATTCTGGGGGTGCTGGGCCTTGCTCCTAGTGTGGAAGCTGGACAAAGATGCTCCATACTCACCTTGCCCTCCTGGATGGTGACCACATCAGGGAGCCCGCCCAACACCCGGGCGCGATCTGCAAAACAGGCATCTCCGGTTAATCACTGTGGTGACAAGTGCCAGCCATCACGCTCACAAAAGCACTCCAAGGCACACTTCCCAATTTAGTTTTTCCCCTCCTGACAGTGATTTTGTACTGTTTTCAGTGTGCAAAATAAGAAAATGATCCAGTGATTCTGGACTTAATTCTTCTTTGTCCACATATTCATGTGTATGGGTGCCCATACTTGTGCCTAAAATACCAGCTTGGGATTGCTCGGTCACACTGAGACCTGCTTTACAATTTTCTTGGCTATTTTCATCCCTGACCCTTCTACAGCTGAGTGGGATTAAGCTCAGGAGGCAGAACAAATCTTTTTTTTTTCAGGCTTAGGGTGTGAACTCAGAGCCTCAAGTTTGCTAGGCAAGTGCTCTACCACTTGAGCTATGCCCCTGCCTGGCGTGGCCTCTTTCTGGGTTTTCCTGTGGTGAATATTGGTTGTACAATGGTTGCTCTGGAGGTTTGTGCAGGGGTGGGTGCTCTTCAAGGCCACCCTGGACAGCTTCCTTTTTTTCTCTCCCACTGGTTTTTGGCAGTACTGTGCAGGACACTTGTTTATGGCTGAGTATAAAGACCCCAGATGAAGGGACACAGGATGGGTGCTAAAACGCAGGGCTGTGCCCTCATCTAAGCCATGTGCTCTGGGTGTGACAGCCTGACTCCCTGGAGACATCACCTTTCTGTGATACACTGTGAGGCATCTTCTTTGGCACTACATATGGCCACCAACCTCTCATTTAGGCCTACAATTAATTTGTGACTCTTGACTCTTGTTTCTACAATTCCTTCTCTATGGAATCATGCTAAAACTCTGAGAAGGATTCGCCTTTATTCTACTGTGGGTTCTATTACATCACCTGTGAGTCTGTTCCATCACCCTATGTGACTTACTGTGTGCTATTAGTCCAGTCATCTTGCTGGGTAGGCTTCAGCCTCCTGGATGTAGAATGGATGGGGGTGGGGAGTTGCATCAGATCGTGGGCATTATTTTTACAAACCCACTCCACAGCATCTGTGAGATTCCCCTGGGGGGAACTCAGAGGAGGTGGAGAATGAGGCCACGGTTAGGATGGTGAGGCCCCATCCCAACTTCAGTTAAAAGTAGCTCAGAATTACCTGCTTTATGGATTGGATCTGTGTGGAAGACTTTGTATGAAGTATTCTACGGCTTGTAAAAGTATAAATTTCAGAGCCAGAAGAGTCCTAAGGCCTCTTCTAGCTCTCATGAATGAATGACCTGGACATAGGAGTTCAAGGCTTGGGAGAGGCAGGAAACTGCTCATGTGGCCTTTGCTCAGTGCACCCAATTGCAGGAGGGACATCTTCCATACCAAACAAGAAATGAAGCCCCAAGAGCTCTGGCACCTCCTGCCATGCTTCTATGCCCTGGCCTCTGGCTTCTGGAGGACCTAGAGTCACTGACCAGGGAAGGGTGACTTCCCTTCTCACTCTTCCTGGTTCCCTCTAATTCCAGCTCAGAATCAACTCTACAATTTTAATCCATGACAATTTTACAATCATCCCCTACACTGAGAAAGAAACCAAATTAGTATGATGGATTAGTCATAGACTCCTAGGGCCCTGCAGGGCTGTTGGACAAACAGCCAACAGAAGTTAGTAGTGAGTCCATTTCTGAGTATGCAGACTGGACAGGTTGGTGTGTGTCCACATGGGTGTGCCCAGTTCAATGACAGTAAGAAGTAAGAAAGGCCTAATTTGGCAGCTTTCACTTCACAGGAGTTCTCAGAAAAATGCACTGTATTTGGTGGGGACAAGTTACAATAATTACTTGCTATCAAATTGATCATGTTTCTTTTCTTTAATGTCTATAATTTTATCTGATACATTGTGCCTCTGAGAGACTGACAACCTATTGTGTGATTGTAACCAAGAGATTTTTTTAGGCTGTCTGAGCGGCAGGGAAGTAAGAGCCCACTGACATTCTGACAATGTAATCTGAGACCTTCTTTCCACAGACTTTTTCATAGGTCTAAAATGAAAACATATACACAATATCTAAGATTTAAAAAAGAAAAAGGAAAAGAAAAAAATCCATTCTCACTCTCCTCCATCTGCAGTTATAACAGCAAAATGAAATTATATTTCAAATCTGCTCTGGCAGTAAGTATGATGAAGTTGGTTTACTTACTTTTCTCGGCAATAGCAGCTTGTCTGGTTGAGAGAGACAAACAAACATAAAAACAAAGAAGAGTTTTGTTTTAGAGTTACTTCGAAGTGGCTGACCTTGACTGCCTTTCAAAGCTCTAGAGACATTTGGTGGCTGAAGTTAACAGAGGCAAGTGTGGCTTTTCCTGCCTTTGCTGAGACAAAAGACTCTTTCTAACTCTCAGCTGGGTGAGCAGAACACATGGTTCCCCAGGACATTCCCGCACAGAAGTGGCATTTGTCAGGAAAGGGAACTTACTTTAACCTCTGGAATTCAGCAAAGGCTTCATCAAATGCTTTAAGAGAAAAAAAAAAAAAAGAAAAGTTAGCATTTTCTCTTTTTTAAATAAGTGCATATTAATTGTACAATGTGAGGGGTTTCAATGTGATATTTCCAAACATGTATATAATGTACTTTGATTATATTCATCCCCTCTATTATTCTTTCTTATCCCCCTCCCCACATTGCCCTTTTTAATCTTTCTTACTATTTTTAAAAAATGGGGTTCATTATGACCTTTTCATACCTGCCTTCAATGTACTTTGATGGTATACTACCTACCCCCCTTTTGCTGATGATGCACAGGGGTATGATTTAAACTTACAAGGCAAGGTCACAGTGCTCCATCCAGACTTAACTAAACAAATTTGGAATAAAGCTGCCTGAGTGTTTACTCTACAGCTTGATGCATTCAATAAGACAAGCAAATACTTTCTAGGCAGAAGACATGAAAAAGTAGATTTTAAAGGCTTTCCTCTCAGTGAGAGACCTTTAGCTCTTCAAGTAGTAAGGCAGCAATTATCTCCATCCAAGAAAAAATGGGAATAAACATGTGTTTCAAGAAAAAGTTGGTGGTCTACTAAGCATCCTGAGCATCAAAAAAAGCTTTCTCTTATTAAATTATTTCCCCAATATTATAAGTTCCTAGCTAGACAGACTGAATGTTTTTATGTTAGGTTTTCTGGTCTATTTGGGCAAAAGAGCACAGTGAGTTTCAGTCATCACAGTACATGCCAAAGTTTGCCTAAAGCAATTATTTCTTAGGCTGTGATGGAGCTGAGATAAAAGGGAAGGGAGAAATTAATTTCAGGATCTAATGATTTTTACTAATGATTCATGAGTAGGGCAGCATCCCTTTCACTAAGCAGCAAGATGTTCCTGTGACTGTGGCAGAGAGTTGGGTTTTTTGAGGCAGTGTGAGCAGGATCACGGAATCAGCAAAGTGAAAAAAGCAGATTGATTTGCATCAGATTTCTTCAGTTACCTCCCTCATGGCGTTAAAGCAGAGGCAACTTCCTCAGCATGCTGGCTCAGGTCGACTGGGCCCATTCTCATTGGTTCTGTGAATCCTACCTCCCCCACTCCTTTTTTTTGGAAAACTATTGTGTTTTAAAGTTCAGTTTGATTACACAGCACACCTAGCATGAGTGACTTGCTTTTTGGTTAGATCTGATCCATTGAATAGAAGAGTTACAACATATTTAGATTGTATTTTACAACATGTGGAGTCAGTCTGCAGCCTCCATTAGTGACTTTCATCTAGATTATTTTATTTTGTTAGGAAACAATAGGAGGTGGCAGAAATGGTACAGTGCTTTTAACTTTTTACTTCTCATTGTGCCTCACCTTTGGAATTCATTGTTTGGAAATCTTTTGCATGCAACTCTCATTACTTTCTTCTCCTCTTTCCTATTCTTTCCAGAACCCCCATTCTCCTAGCAGATGACTAAGGAACCTGGGACCTGAAGGCCCAGACTCTCTAACTTCTTTCTGTTCTCAACTGCATTTGTCTTTGGTTCCCATTCACTCCCCTCTAGTTTTGGAATAAGAAATCTCCACTTTCTCTTCTGCCTTTACTGTCACATCTTCTATTCAATGGATCAGACCTAACCAAAAAGCAAGTTACTCATGCTGCCTTAGAAAACCCAACTCTTCTGCCACAGTCACGGGAACATCTTGCTGCTTAGTAAAAGGGATGCTGCCCTACTCATGAATCATTAGTAAAAACCATTAGATCCTGAAACTTAATTTGCTGAAATTTTGTTCCTTGACATCACCAACATTTACCTCTTTTGATATCACCAACGTAATCACCTTTTTTAAAACTTTTCATTCTTTTTAAAGGACCTAGTCTATAGTAAGTTTGAACCTGCAGAGTATGTTTACCTTGTCCAGAAAGATCCACTGTCTTCTGGTGTCCAGTTTTGCCATCAAAGAGCTCCATTACATATTTTCCTTTGTCATTTGGAGTGGGCTCATTGATTTGTAGCCAGATCTGCTCCCCAGTGACCCCACTCTTAACTCTGTCTGTGTACTTAATACCAGTTCCACTGAGAAAATCAGAGAGAGCATTGTTACTGTTAACTTTCCTGAAGAGCTGATTTTTCCTCTGTCTCTTATTAAAAGTCTTATGATAAACTTTTATAGACTTTCAAAAAGCATATGTTATTCTTCTGTTTCAGAGAAATATGGTCCCTGAAAGACAGCATTTGGATTCCAAGGCCTTGGGTCTGATAATCTGAACATCTATTTAACTCCTCATAGATGTCTGGGGCCCAGGGAAGATTAAAACACTAACACTCCTTGGGGATATTAACTATCTTTATTTTTTCTTGAGTTTATTACTAGGATTAAGGGCATTTTTAAAGGTAAACAATAAACTATACAATTTTGCCACATATTTCATGCAGAAGATCTATGGCTATAAACTAGATTTTATAAGGTGATCAAAAACACACTCATGGAGGCTCATCTTTGCTTGACATCTATTGACACATGTTGTTCCAAAGCTATTTAAAACATATATAAATGTGTACTTGGTAGGAGAGCCAATAGTGAATGAAAGGCAGAGTGTCTGCCAAAATGAACAAGGCATGTGCTCTGACCCTGGATGTGAGTTTCTTAGTATTCTACAGCAGGTCAAGAACAAACACATGCATTGTATTCTCTGTAACAGAATAAAAGGAAATATAGTCCTTTGTATTGCAATCTGACCATCTAGAAATGTGACTGTTATAGATGAAATGAGAGAAAGGTAGGTAGCTATACTCTCATGCTGTTAAAAGAAATTTCATGAAGTGTTTATAAAAAATGAGGAAATAAGAAAAAAGGCAGAAAAAAAAAGAAAAAAGGCAGCACACTTTTGTATACTTTATTATAATAATAATTATACATAGGGAAAAGATTAGAAGTAAGTACTCAAAAATGTTCATATTATAGCCGGTGAATTATAAAGAATGTCATATTATGAATTCTTTCAACTTTGTGATATGATATCATAAGTGTTGTTTTCTAAAACAAGAATGTACTATATGTATAGTTGGAATATAGTGTTAAAGATGAACTTTGAAAAGCAAAGTAAAACAAAATTTTCCACCAAAAAGCTTTAGCTTTCAAATAAATAGTGTTTTTCTTTTCTTTTCTTTTTTCTTTCTTTGGTGGTAGTGGGGTTGGAACTGTTCAGGGTTTTGTGCTTGCTAGGCGGGCGCTCTGCTACTTGAGTCACATCCTGAGCCTGGTGTTTTTCTTACATTACTACATTCTTTAAGGAATACTTATTCATAGATCTAAAAAGATTTCTAATATTTAAATGCAATAAAATTTAGGGTAATGAAACCCATCTGTATTGCACAGACTTTAGCCTGAGCAGTAGATGTGGCTTAGAGAGTTAGACAGAAAGACTGCTCTCTGTTTTGCAATAATAAATCTGTTTGATTTCTTTAATCTCTGGCTAACATGCAGAAAGGTACCTTACACATGTTAAGCACTTCAGATAGGATGGTTATTATTGCTCCTATTTTATATAAAAGAAAACTGACATTCATAAAATTAAATGAACTTGCCTAAGATCACAATTAAAGATAGAGGCAAAATCATGACTAAAATCCATTTTAAGTTTTTTTCTCATTATGCCACATACCTATAAAAGACAGCTAACATAGTCCTTGATTTCTAAGTCTTTCATGAGCTCAAGAAGTCATAAGAAATTCATGTAGCTAACAAGACCAAATAATAGTCTATGCCTTGTTAGTCTAATAGTAATTTCTTTAAAACTCATTTTCAATGTTCTCATTTTTTAATAACTAATTATTTTAGAGAAGATATAAAGGTCTTTGATTGATAGTTCAACAAATTTTACTTCTTTCATTCTTCAGACTGGATATATTAGAATGTCCTAGATGTCACAGAGGAATTTCCTAGAATTTGATTTATTTTAACTTGTAATTACTTTCCTAAAATGTGTTCTGAAAGAAACAGAGCAAAGGAATGAAACCCCAGGCATTCCACACTGGAATTTTACTTCTCATCTGTAGAACTCAGGAAATGATTAATACTAATAATAAAACTCTAGTCCACATAAGAGTTAAGTTATTTTAAAGAAAGCACAAATGACCGCTTTATGGGATCTAGGTTAACAAGTCCAGTCTAGATTTGCATGTGTGTGTGTGTGTGTGTGTGTGTGTGTTTTGCTTTGGGCTGAACCCATGGCCTTGAACTACACCTCCAGCCCTAGACTATATATTTTAATTATTTTAACAGATATGTAAAACAAAAATATAATGGAGCCACATGATTTTGTTGTTTGATTTGGAACTTGAGATCCTCTGTTTTAGCCTCTGAGTGCTGGTATTACAGGTGTTCACCACTACACTCTGCAGTGATAATTTCCTACATATCTATGTTGTTTAACATTTAAATAAGGTTAAATATATTTATCTTCTCCAACAGTTATCATTTTTTTATGGTGAAAACTTTAAAAATCCTTTCCTCTAGCTTTTTGAAATGTATAGTATGTTATCATTATCTATATTCACTCTTCTATGCAACAGCACCCCATAACTTCTTGTTCTTATCTAACTGTAACTTCACACCTGTTGATCAACCTCTCCCAATGACTCCCTTCCTGCTATTTTGGAGTTTTCATGCAAATTGAGTGGGGTGTGTGTGTGTTGTGATGAGCTGGTTCTGTAGTGAGCTGCCTGGGTAGAGCCTTCAATTTACTGCCTAGCTGTGTGACCTTGGCTAAGTCACCTCCCTGAGCTCGAACTTCCTTGTCTTTACAGTGGGGAGTATCTACTACATAGAGCTGTGCATATGGACCAATCCACATATCTAAGGGCTTGGGCAGTGCCCAGCATATAACCAATACCCACTGAAGGCACAATGCAAATAAACATTGCTACCTGCATCCTCCTGGAGGTGCACAGGACCTACTGCCCAGTGGAGTTCCAAAGCACAGTTGGTATTTTGGAATGAATGTCTACTGTATCCTAGACAGTACTGAAAATAAAAATCTCTTGACTACCTCCCCAAAATTATCAGTACCAGTTCTCTGTTCTCTTGTAATTTAGGATGCCTCAAGGAAGTCCAGAGATTAAGTACACTGTCAGAACTGGGAAAAGGTGGGGGACTTTTTGATTTAGAAACCTATTTTGCTCTTGGAATCCCAGAGGTGAACTTAAATGCAATCTCTCCATGGCTCCATAAAGGCAGCCTGGGATTAGGACAGAGCTTTAGGTTTGATCCAATTCAAACACATATCCCTCAAGTCATCTTGAGATCTTCAAAGAGATCTCCTTGTCCACTTCCTCTGGAGGGTGGATGAGAAGTATGCTAATGCCCAACTGTGCCAGTTGCTGTAAACAGTGATAAGCTTGGGTGCTCTTTGGTGAATGGCCAATAATTCATATGGTAGGAAATCTGGTGCCTCCTGATGCACACTGCTTCAGTTTTATTTCAGACCATAGCATGTTTTAGCTGTATACAGAAAGAGAGCTGAGAATATTGCTCTGGATGCTTGGAAAAACAGGGATGGCCCATGTACCACAGCCTCCATTATAGGGATGTCTGTGAACTATGATTCTTCTTAGATCACAAAGAAAGATGTACTGCAGCCATTACTGGACCCACCATGAACACGCTGAGGGAAAGAGCTAACTTCACAGTAGGGGAATGGCTTGGGTATTTCTGCCTTATGCTCCTCAATGTTGAACCTGAGACTCTTTACATAAAAGGAATATTTTTTTTTTTAAATTCTGCCCAGTAGAGAAAAAATTTCTACATAGCAAGTAAGTTTCCATTTACTTACTTGTGGGACCAGTTAACTTTTAAATCATCCACATAATAAGTAACAAAAGAGTACAGGCGGATGCCCTCAGCTGTGCTTTGGATTTTCAGATCTGTGGCAGACAAAGCTGAAAGAAGAAAACAGCAAATTTCATGCACCTGCACGTCTATCCTGGCAGGAGAATAATGAAGCATTGCTGTAGAAAATTTTAACTTACCTATTTTCCTGCATACTTCAGTCATTAGTTCTTTGAAGGCTGCGGATAGAGGTTCATAGCCAAAATTTTAGCTTTCATGTGTCAATATATAGTCAAATATTAAATTGTTGGCTCACAAAAATTTCCTGTCTGGTGAAGGGCAACTGGACACAAGGTGATTTGTTAACTAATTGATGATTAGTGCTCTTTGAGGACATGACTCAGTTTTTATCAGGTTTTAAAAGACATCTGCTTATTTTGATATTTTCCCCTTCTAATTCTTCTAATTGACACCACATTTACATTTTAAGGAAAGAGTATAATTAGATTTCCAGGAATGTTCTTGGCTTTAGGATTCTCTTTCTTCTTAAGTCCCAGGAAGCCTTAATTCACATTACAGGAAGTTATCTTACCTGTATCATCAGTTCATAATGAATTAACCATCTAGGTTGCCTGGATTTCCTCAGCTTACTAATTCTTTTTGCCAGTAAACATATTTAACCTTTCCTCCACCAAACTTAGGAAGTTGAAATAAAAGTCAGCCATCTGCTGATTTATAGCAATACTGCTAAAAGATCTTGTTCAGGAACAAAACTAAAAGTTTTGGAGTCTCGAATAGGTTTGCTTGGTCATTATATATTTGTTCTTAGTAGTCTCTGAAAAATGGAAATTGCTATCTTGCTCTGCTAGTAACTGTAAGGTTTCACATTTCATATATAAATTTTTTTATTACCCTTAACAATGGCCTATTCTTCAACATGCTTCTCATAGAAGTTTTTGATCCTGGAACATTTTTATAGAGTTGAAACAAAAATGATGATTTAAATTGAAAACAGACACCTGGGTGACTGGAGGACTATAAATTCTATGAAGGTCAAATGTACACTTTTGATTTCTAGGAAGACCAAAAGTGAAATGGTTTTGAATAAGACAGTAGTTCACTCAGCTGGAATTTCAATTAAACCAAAATCAGGGACAAAAAAGCAGTGTGACTTTAATTGCCAGCCCATCTCAATCATAATCCTGGTAAACTGTCTATGGAACCCACAAAATAGAGCCCAGCAGTTGGGGGGACTAACCTTCATCCACAAGCTTCAATCTGCTCTTATCTTTTCCTCGGTCATCTTTCAGGATAACTTCATAAAATCCAGCATCTTTCTTGGAAAACTAAAGGGAGGTTAGATTTATCTTAAGTAGCTCATTGTAGCTCAGGGTATGGTGCTTGCATTTTTAGGGCTCTTGATTTATCAATTGTCATGAAAATACACATCAAAGAAGCATGTTGCCACACAAATGACAAGCACTCCATTGATGCATCTATACATAATTTCCCCCTCTAAGAATCCTGAATTTTTTTTAAGGTTATAATTGATTCAAACCTTAAGGACTTTAAATCTTTTGCTCTGCCTTCATTTATTAAAAATAATAGTCATGTACGTTTGAAAGCTGTGGTCTTTCAAACAAAAGGTAGAAACAAGTTTATTCTTCAATAAATATTCTGACTATCTCTGTACTCTTAGGGAACAAGTTATCAGGAGGCTTAAGTACAAACAAAGAAGAACCCACTTAACAGGCCACATATAAAAAAGTAGGTCATAAAGCAAGAGTTACAGCATCCAGCTGGTATCGATTGGGTATTTGACAAATCCACATATATCACAAAGCGTCACAAAGTGAAAGGAGCTTTTGTGTTCCTATAGCAGTTAGATGTAAGCAATTGTAAATCCCCTGGGCATGAAACAAATATGGTATCTAGTTTCTGTCAGGGGCGGTGGGGGGCAGGGAGAATTCAGGGCACAGAGCTGACATGCTTCACATTTACAACCACTTACCTCTGTTATCAGAAGGGTGCAGATGCCATCCTTGAAGTCATGTTTTTCATCCACTGATATTTCCCTCTCATCTTTGTACCACACAATATGAGTCTCCTTCTTAATATTTGCCACCTAGAAGAAAAACCGTAATTATCCTCCTTGAAATGAAGAGACATAATTCATATGAGAGTGTAATTCATGTGGCAAGGTATAGAAGAAAAAGCATTGAACTTGGACTCAGAAGACAGATTTCTAAGGGAATCAATTAGAAACTTAATTGAGAAAAGGGTTACAATAAAGTGGATACCAATGAATAAACATACATCGAGAGCATTTCTATTTCCAGCAGTAAAAATTGACTTGACACCTGACTTCCAAGATAAATACTGCAATGTTGCATTAGCTGGTAGAGCCCCTTTCTGTACTACTGTATGGAAATGCATACCAACACAAATTGGAATGTAGTGGAAGCTGTCCCTGTTGGCAGAGTCCCAAAGAAATGGAGAGAACAGCAATCATGCCAGCTCTTAAATACTAAATCGTTTCAAAACCAACTCATAATTGATGCCAGTGCACCCATTAAAATATGGTGTATTAAAGAAATAAAATACAATTGAAACCTTTGGAGAAAACAAATCACTGCATAGGCTGGGCACAGTGGTACTAGCACTCAGGAGGCTGAGGTGGGAGGATCGCTGAGCCCATGGATTCAGCAACACCTGGGCAACATAGTGAAACCCATCTCAAAAAAAAAAAAAAAAGAAAAATCACAGGGTAGCCAAGAAAATAATGAATATACATACTAACACGCACAGTTAAATGAAAAGGAAAATCTCACACCCAAAGTAAGACAATTCCCATCACATTAAAATAGCCTATGACACAAAACTAATGGTTTTATTAAATGAGTAGAATGAATAAGCCCTAGTCTACATCTAGGGACTCAATAAAAGGTAAATGAAGCATTGCAAATACATGTACAGGGGAAACATAGTTTAATATACTAATTGCTTAGTAATTTTGAGGAGATTCCTTTAGCTCCTAATCATCATCTAAATTTCAAATTGATTAAATGATCTCAAATGGTTAAAACTATCCTGAGCTTTATCTACAACATTTGATTTTTTTTTACAAAAGGGGATATATTCATTTATTTCTTATATAATTAAAATTGTATGAAAGAGTAAAGCTTTCATACAAATTGAGAAAACACCTCAAAGATCCCATTAAATAAGTAAAATGTACATACAATTCCCCAAAGAGGAAAAACTACACATGAAGAAAATGTTTAATCTTATTATAAACAAGAGCATTTGTTTTAAAATATTAAATAATTTTAGCTAATAAGTAGATATAAGAACCAATATTGTTAACTGCAGTGAAACCAGTACCCACAAAGAACCCTGTAAACTGGCTCCTGAATTGGAGAGTCATTGTGTTACTAGGTGACACTGCTTCTGAAAAAATGAGCCAACAAAAAGCTACATGTGGATTGAGGGTCTGGAAATGTTCTGGGCTTCACAGAGTACAGCACCTCTTGTAACTAGGCCACATCTCTTGCAGGGATCCAGGACATTTGCTGAGGGAGTTGTTATACGGGATGCTAGATCCTTGGGGCCATGAAGTTTCTTAAAGCCATAGTGCTCTTAACCTGCCCCGTGTGGATCTTGTCTACTTGCACCTGGGCTGTCATCAGAGGATGGCACAGGAAATATTGTCCCTGCAGACTCTTGCAAAGGAGGAATCTTAGCACGGCCTTGCAGCAAGCTGGAACTCCTATTCAATCCTTTGCAGTAGACTAGTACCAATTGGGGTCCAGGATAGTCTCATGAATCTGAATGTTTAGCTGCTCATACTCAATGAATCACAATGCAAGAGTAAATGGCTAAATTTATATAAATTGCTATCAGAATGTAACAAAGAGCTATGGAAGGACAGAAGGGAGAGGCCTTACAGAAATTACTGAGTTGGGCCTTGAGAAAGGATTTGCCAGATAAGCTGAAAGAAAAAGCCCATTCTAGGCTTTGGGACAGCAGCATAAATATGTATGTGTGAATATTTGTAACCTATTTCTAAGCTTCCTTGATAGTTCAGAATCTAATTCTCTTGGAATAAGATATCAGCCCTCATCTCCCAGTGGGCAACAGGTAGTGCAGAAAGAGAAGAATGTGACATGTGGGTTTCTAGGAAGGGATGTTTTATGGGAGCCACGGTGTAGATGAGAAAGTGAGTGGAGGCAGCATGGCAGTGGGCAGCCAGGATAACAGACAGGAGGTGAGGTTTTACCTGCTGCCTGAGAAAGAACCTTTGCTAAGAGGCCTAGAACTTATTTTTCTTATATATTTCTGATAAACTTGAATTTATCAGATTGAATAGAGACTGGTGCACTTGGTTTTTGGCTTTTATAATGACAGTTACATGCCAAATGCCAAATCCATGATTCCATTTATTTATTTATTTATTTATTTATTTATGGTAAGATTGGGGTTTAAACTCAGGGCTTTGAACTTGCTAGGTAGGCACTCTGCCTCTTGAACTATACCCCTAGCTCTGTGATTCTGCTTTTGAGTTGCTGTTGGCCACCCTCGCCTCATACTCTAATCTCATCCAACCATTCCTTCCCAAACACTTTTTTTTTAAAAAAACACTTTTTTTTTTAAGAAAAAAATTAACTGCCTAAGAAGTGTGAGGACTTGAGTTCAATCCGCCCCCTCACCCCAGAAAAAACTTTAAGAAAAAAATAAAGATGGGCTGTCTTGCTACATAGCTCAGGCTGGCCTCCAGCTGTTGGTCTTAAGCAATTCTCCTGCCTCAGCCTTGTGAGTAGCTGGGACTGCTAGTACATACCACCATGCTTGGCTCCACAAAATTCTTTTTTATCTTTTTTTTTTTGGCAGTGCTGGGGATCAAATCCAGGGCCCAAGACATGCTAGGCAAGTGTTTCACCACTGAGCTATATCCTCAGCCCCTCTAAAACGTTTTTTTTTGTTGTTGTTGTTAGTCCCTGGGATATGAACTCAGGGCCTTGAGCTTGCTAGGCTAGCCTCCAACCCTAAAAACATGATTCACTCAGCTGAAAACCATATGGTTAAGACATGAAATAGTTCAGAATGCTATATAGAATTATTTTTTCTAAATCTTTCCAAAGGCCTAGTAAGACAACTGGTTGATGAACTGCAAAGTTTTTCCCAGCCCCCTCCAGGCACACAGTGCTGGAAATCAGGAGGGCAGTTTGTGAACAGTGAGGTACTGCTGTGTAGGCATCACAAGTTAGAGAGGAAGTTCACCAAAAAATACTGTAGTGGGTGGGATCAGTCTGAAATAGATCTACCACTTAGAATGCAGATTTGGCCTGAAACAAAAACAAAGTGAGACTCTTCTGAGATTAATAGACTTTGGGCATCTTTAATCTGGAAATCCAAAATCTGAAATGCTCCAAAATCTGAAGGCTTCTGAGCAGCATGACACCACAAGTAGAAAATTCACAAAATTGAATTATTTAAAATATTGTGTAAGTTGTTGGAGTGGCTCAAGTGGTAAGAGCACCTGCTTAGCAAGTGTGAGGCCATGAGTCCAAACCACAGCGCTACCAAAAAAAAAAAAAAAAAAAAACCCAAAAGTAAAATATTGTATAAAATCACTTTGGGTTATGTGTACAAGGTGTAAAGGAAGTATAAATGAATTTTGGGTTTAGATTTGGGTCAGACCCTACATCTCATTACATATAGAAAATATCTAAAAAAAATCTAAAAAATCCCAAATTCAAAACACTTCTGGTCCAGATTATTTTGGATAAGGAATATTCAATCTGCAATTTAAAAAGAACCCATATTTTCATTGAGTAGGCCATGAATAATAAACATGAACAATCACCTTGCCTTCCCATATTTTTAATATTGTCTTCCTTTAAATTTTTCTTACCAATGTTTATATTGGTGTTCAACAGTAAGGATGTGTTGCTTATGGTTTTTTTTCCAAATGGAGGAGAAGAGATATTGATCTTCCTTGTCTCCACATTGTTTTATCTTTATGTCCCTTGAATCAAATATTAAAAATTTATCCACCTCTTACCTTGCATTTCAATAGTACATTACATTCACCAGTCACTTCCCAACTCAAATATTCAGCAAAATGTGGACCTATAAAATTTTAATGACATGAGTAATCACTTTATTAATCATGAATGCAAAATCAAAGCTCATGCACAACCAAGGTAATTTATGTTTGAAGATAATTTTTAAAATTATAGATTTATAGATTTTTTAGATATTTAAAAGGTCATTATTTAAAATATTATTATTTAGGAATGGGGGAGAGGAGATAAAGGAGAATGATGGAGGGGGCAAATTCAACTATGGTATATTGTAAGAACTTTGGTACATGACACAATGTATCCTCAGTACAACAATAATTAAAAAAATGGGAAAAACATTTAATAACAATTTTTAATCATTTTTATTTATCTGATCTTAACATAATAAATACTATTCATATTAATGTTATAGAAATAGTCTTCAAGTATTTTGTACAGCAAATTGAAGGTTTTCTCTTTACCCACTGTCTATTTTTACCTTGTTTCCTTATCCATTCTTGTCGCTGGAACTCAGCTTCTTTCTGGAGCTTTTTATAAACTAGAAGTTAAAAAAACATGGTAGTGTGAAATTGAATTGAGCAGCATAAATGTATGTAAACAATGTATATTTGTTATGGCAACACTCATACATTGTGGTCACCATGCTTATTTTGATTTTTATAGATGAAGAAATAGGCTTAGAAAAATTAGGTAACTTTTCCAAGGTCATAAAGCTAAGGAAGACTGAAACAGTACTGGTGTTACAAATGTAGAGAGCTGGCAGCCTTTCATAGCTTTGTTTAGTGCCACATTTTAAATCTTGGTGGATTCACAGTGGTTTATGGCAGACAACCACTACAATCTACTTAAAATGTATGATGAACAGGTTTGGCTTGCAGTACTTTTGCATATTTTTCTTTTCAAGTTAAGTAATTCCAAGTAGGGACACACTGTAAAACAGTATCATGGTTTGTTTCTGAGACACATATACAGTCTTGGCTGTTATTGCAACCTCCTTCACTGGAGAATTTTAGTAATAAGTACTTGTTTATAAATGAGACTAAGCATAGCCTTCCCTAAGGGCCAGGAATAAATTTGGTGTTCTTAAGGCTCATATCTATGAAATGAAATACTATTATTAACTGAAAATTGTGTTTGGATCATAGGAGTTAAAGTAAGAAACAATTAGTACTACTTTTCAGGGACTTTTTTTTTTTTTTTTTTGGTAGTATTGGGGTTTGGACAAAGGCATCACACTTTCTAGCCAGGTGTTCTACCACTTGTGCCACATCTCCAGCTCTTTTTGCTTTAGTTATTTTTCAGGTATAGTTTCACATTTTTGCCTTGGCTGCCGTGGACTGCAATCCTCCTACCTACACCTCCCACGTACCTACACTTCACATGTAGCTGGGATTATACAAGCACATAGCACATATGCATCACCATGCCTGGTTTGTTGGTTAATATGGGGTTTTGCTAACTTTTTGCTCAGGCTAGCCTCGAAGCACAATCCTTTTGATCTCCACTTCCTGAGAAGCTGAGATTGCAGGCGCGAGCCACCACATCTGGCTCACAGGACCTCTTTTATATGTCATGGAGTATTTGGATTGAAGGGAGTAGTAAAGCGTTCCAATTAACGTTCCTCAGAATTCTTACCATCGCCAATGAGAACAAGAGTAGAGTGACCGGTTGCTTTTCCATCTTGAATCTGGAAAGTATATGTTCCTTCATCCTCATCCTGCAGCTTTTCCATAAACATTTCAATGATGCCAGTGTTTCGGTCAATGTGCATCTTGTATTTCTTCAATGTGAAAAGACAGACAGAGAAATCAGTGAGGTTGACATTTGATGATAATAAGCCTGATGAAATAAAAATAAGCCCTGAAAAACCATAATTTTAATATTTCCTGAAAATAGCAATGTCTTTAAAATTTTGTATATGGACATATGACCTAGATCAGAAACGATTACTGATACTTTGAATTTTAATTTTTTTAAATTGAAAGTTTTGTTACCCATGTTACAAAATAACATCAAAAAATTGTTTTACATTCCCATTTTACCTTCTAAATTACATTATTTTTAATTAGCAGAATAATATAAAAGCATGTGTAGCCAGGGGGAACATTTGTCTCACTCATTCTATTCCCTCAGCATCTAGTATACCTGGTAAATCCATAGTAGGAAATTAGTAAATTAATTATTTGGTAAATTAGCAATTTAGAAAAATTAACATGTGAATAAAAATGGTTCAAAAGTATTTGAATTAAATTTGCTCTTAGTGAACTGAAATATTCCTATTAGATTGTATTTATTTTATTGCATTGTTTAGACAGCTTTTTTTTTTTTTATCAGCATGTAACAATAAATCTTAGTCCATGGGCACATAGGTACCAATTCCATTCTTGATCTGAATTGATGAAGTTTTGCTAGAAAATACATCACAGAACGAAGGCTCAGGTCTGGGACCACCAACTCTGTGGTTCAATTCATGCTCCAGTGCCTCCCCTGTAGGAAGCCAGCCTCCAATTGAGACCAGTTTTTGCTTAGAATTCTCTTGCCCTAGCCTGCGTCTCTCACTCCCTTTTCTCTTCAGACCATATCCCCAATAAATCATGAATGAGAAATATTCATACTCTCCTTCTAGGGAACTTGACCTAAGACACATGTGTGTGCATGCATGAGGGGCAACATATGTGCATGCTGGCACACATGAAGGAGAGTGTTTCTACACATATGTGTGCAAGGATGCTCACTCAGTGGGGGCAGAGACTGATGCAGCCATGCTCTTCCTCCCTCTCCCCTGGCCAGGTGGTGACCACAGCAATTGATGACACATTTTGGAGCTGGGCCACACTAGACACATGAGTAACTTCATTTGGCTTCACACAAAGCTTTTCTATGTGTTGAAAACGAATATACTGCATACTGGGAAATACTATCCATTTCTTCCTCACTAATGATCCTCAAATGTTTTAAAAATATAGCTCAATAAAAAGGGAATGAATTGCTAATAACTGCTATAAGCCACACCTCCTCCCTCTTTCAGTGTCTCATTTACATTCATGATAGCATAGGGTAGGATCTGAGCCCCTGACTCTCAATTCTTTTGTCCCCTGGGGTCTGGCCCAATTTTGATTCTGCTGATATCTATGGGGAGGACAAATGAAGCTCAGATGTTGTAAATCTATTAAAAACTATAGTTGTATTAGAAGCAAAGGAAATAGCATTATATAATACATATATATGTAAATAAGACACACACACACACACACACACACACACACACACACACAAAGCATAGAGAAAAGACCAAACGTATATACAACATCTACATCTAAAGTTGTAAGACCAAGTGGTTTCTGAGTCTTCAAAGTTTTTTACAATAGGATGTATTGCATTGTTAACCAGAAAGGCAATGACAGATATTTTTATTGCATTTTTCTGAGTCACTGGATGGAACAACAGGTCACTTTCTCTATAAAACATGTCAAGTCTGCTGGGGTTTCTGGTGTGTGTAGCCTGCATGTTTTTAACAACACATTAAAAAACAAACAAAACAAAACTGTGACTTTTGAGATGATGCAAACTAATTTACACTGTTTACCAAGCTGTGGGGCATGCAGTGAATTCAGGTGAGGATATCATCTTTTTTGCCTTCCCAGGACAGTAGCTCTATGTGTGTGGGTGACCACACTTCTTGGCTTGCCTGAACAATTTTAGTTTATGACTGCTGTCCAGAAAAAATATTAATAGCACTCTCTCTTATTCTCAAAAATGTCCCAGTATAAACACTATAAGATAGTCAATCTGTATTGCCTTTCATAAATATTTTTTGCATGTGAGAATGAGTTAAACCCCACCATCCTACTGCTCAGCAGTTTTCGTAACAATTCACTCACATCTGAAAACTGAAAAAGTGTAAAACCTACCGGCCCCTCAAAAATTTCCTTTTCATTAAATATGTAGTTAACTTTGGCATTGCCAGACAGCTTCTCAGCCTGCATCCAAAATCGGACCTGACCTTTCTCCAAAATTTCAACTGCCAACTCTGATTTAGCTGGGACAGCTGTGAAAAAATAAAGTAAACATAGTAAGCAATTATACTGCTAATAATAATAATTTATATAGATTTTACAGAGAGTGAAAAAAGAGTCAGTGGAAATGGTAAAGTAGCTCTTGCTTCTTGCACATCCCAGATTGAGGGACAGAAGACCTGGGCTTTCATTCTGTGACTGTCACCTTCCGTGAATCACAGTCATCTCAACTGTAAAAATGGGAAGATGAACTTACCACTTAGGGGTACCTTTGTTTTTGGTGTTTCTGAGGATTGAACTCAGGGTCTTGTGCTTCCTAGGCAAGAGCTCTACTACCTGAACTACACCTCTTAGTTCTTTCGTTTTTAGTTTATTTTTCAGATAGGGCCTCACACTTTTCCCTGGGTGGCCTCGGACTTTGATCCTCCTTCTTCTACTTCCCAAGTAGCTAGAATTATAGACATGTGCCTTGTTTTTAAGATAAGGTTATTAATAACTTTTTGCCCAGGGTGGCCTCAAACTGTGATCCTCCTGTGTCTGCCTCTGAAGTACCTGGGATTATAGATATTTGTCACCATGCCCAGCCCCCTACAGGTAATTCTAGCAAATGTCTGTGGCTTTGGTTAGGGTTATACAAGGGTAATAACAAAGTCTGATGAAAAGAGTCCTGAGATAGCCCCACGAGAGCTGTGTCTAGTCTACTAACAAGCTATGTGACATTAGGTAGGTTACTTTGTATCCTTAGGCCTCACTCAACTTGTCTGTCAATGAACAGGACTAAACTAAATGCCATAATTAGCCATGATATTTTCCAGTTCTAAGACGCTAAGGTTTGGTATCTCAGTTATTCAAAATATCTGAAAAGGAGGTAAATTTGATTTTAAAAAAAAACAATTTAACCTACTTTGGTGGTTTTTCAAATATTTTTAAAAAAATAAATCTTTTTTAGGGCTGGGAGATCACTCAAGTGTGAGACCACCTGCCCAGCAAGCATTAGGCCTGGAGTTCAACCCCTGGTATCACCAAAAAGCAAATAATCTTTTTTTACAGTATTGGGGATTGAACCTAGGGCTTCACAAATACTAGGCAAGCCTTCTTGAACCACTTGAACCACACCCTCATCTCTTTTTATTTTATATTTTATTTTTTATATAGGGCCTTACTAATTTTTGCACAAGCTACCTTGAACTCTTAATCCTTCTGCCTCCAAAGTTGGGATTACAGGCATGCACCACCATGTGCCCAGCTAAAAATAAATTTAAAAAATTCTGGTTGCACAATAAGCCTTCCACATCCTCAGGTTTCATATCCATGGATTCAAGTAACCATGTATCAAAAAATATTTTAAAAAAAAAATTCTATCTGGCTGGGAGAGGTGGCTCAAATCTGTGATCACAACTACTTGGGAGAGAGAGATAAGGAGGATCACAGTGGGCAAAAGTTTGTGAGGCTCTCTGTCTCAATCAATGGTTGGGCATGTTATTCCAGCTAGACAGGGACACTTGTGGTTCAGGCCAGCCCCAGCATAAAGCAAGCCTGTCTCAAAAATAAGTCTATAACAAAAAGGGCTGGAAGAGTGGCTCAAATGGTGGAGCGCCTGCCTAGCAAGGCTGAGGGCCTGAGTTCTATACCCATTACCACCAAAATAAAAAAAGAATGAAAAGTTGCATCTTTACCAAACATGTACAGATTTTCTTGTCATTATTTCCTAAACGATACAGTAGAACAATTATTTACACAGGATTATATTACGCATTATAAATAATACATAGATGATTTAAGTGTAAGGGAGAATATGGGTGTATTATATGTAAATATTATACTATTTTATTTAAGGGACTTGTGCATCTGTAGACTTTGCTATCTACCAGTGGCCCTGGAACCAATTCCCCACAGATACTGAGGGATGACTATATGAACAAGCTGGACACTTAAATCCTATCCATCCCAATGATAGATCCCCTCATTCTGGTTCCAGACAAAATAAGTTCCAGAGGCAAATAAGTAAGTCACTATAGAGAAGCAACAGTGAAATATAGCTTGGCTGTTTCCCAGAGGAAATAAAGTAACCTATGGGATCTCAGATTTATACCTGCATCAGTTAAGCCATTTGAGTCTCAGTGAAATTTTTAAGGTTGGCTGATATCTCAAGATTAGTTTTAAAATTTCTTGTAGATTGGAATGTTCCCTAGAAAGACTTCTCCAGCCACGGTTTTGTATCAGACATGGCTCCGGGGCATACTTTGTAGAGAGGTATGGCTGTTCCTCACACTTCAGTTTCTCTAAACTGCTCTTAAACTTATTTCAAAATTTTAGCATGTGCTATATTTTCAATTATAAACTTTTCAAATGTGTATCAAATATACCTTAATTTTTTTTGGCAGTACTGTGGTTTGAACTCAGGGCCTCACACTTGATAGGCAGATGCTCTACCACTTGAGCCACTTTGTCAGCACCCAATCAATATTTCTTGTATTTATACTAAATTTACCCTTTTCAAGCTTCAAGGAATTCCTTGCCTTTGCATTTTCCCTACTCATTATAAAATTTAATTGAGGATTTGTTCTGGTTAAGAGTTGAAAGGACTCTCAAACATCACCTAATGAAAGGTTGTTACAGTTGGAATAAGAAATGGTCCCACAGGCTCATGTACTGAATGCATGATTCTCAGCTGGTAGTGCTATTTTGGGAGGTTTTGGAAACTTCAGGAGGTGGGGTCTAGCTGGAGAAAATAGGTTATGGGGAATGTCTTTAGGGGCAGTATCTTGTCCCAAGCCCCTGTCAGTCTATACCTATCTGCTTCCTGTCTTCCATGAGGTGAATAGCCAACTCTTCCACATGATCCCAGCCACCATGATGTTCTACCTTACCGTGGCACCAGAATTAATGGAGCCAAGGACTATGGATTGAAATCTCTGAAACCATGAGCCAAAATAATTCCTTCCTTTATGCTGTTTCTGTCTGGTATTTGGAAACAGAAAAAAGCTAACTAATGTAGGAATGCACCATGATAAAGGGAAAATAGGCTTTGGAGTTATACCATGATCTTGAACAGTTGCTTTCCTACTTAAAGCTTGTGGTTCTCAACTACTAATATGGATATCATGTGACTCACAATGCTATGGAGATAAATAATCATAGTAAAATAGAATACATTAAGATACTGTGAATAATAATCAGTGCTCAAGAAGGCTAGTTCTCTAATGCCCTATCCCCAATTTTACTGATGAGAAAACTGAACTCCAGAAAAGATTAATGACATATCTACATCATAGAGCTGAGCCCAGGGTTATTGCCCCTATTCTGTGTTCTTCTTGGTTCCAGTCATCCTCTCTGATGAACATTAGTGGGTTTCCAGTATGAACAGATGCCTGAGTAAAGCAGATACTAGATCCCAGGGTGGCAAGAGCAGGCACTAAGCTTTCTCCCTATAGGACACTCATTCTTGCTACAAATGAATCTTGAGGAGAGCAGAAAGTTTCTTTTAGAAAAGTCTGGAGACCCCATCTGGGAATCCTAAGAGTGATGGCCTGGAGTGGTGATGGGAAGGGAGAGATGTGCCCTTCTGGAGGGTTCCAGCTCCCTTAATGTTTACTGAACATCCTAAGTCATAAAAATATCACCAGGGGAACAAAGGCCACTCTGAGTTGGTACAGAGAGCAGAGAGTAAACATGGCAGGTGCACAAATGGGAACAGTATGTGACATGGTGAGGAAAATGAGCACCAGAGTGAGATCACTTGGCCTTCTTCAGCTGTGTGCAACTGGTCTAGTTATTTAACTTCTCTTGGCCTCATGCTCTTCACTTCTAAAACCAAGTCATCATAGTGCTGACTCTTTCGAGGTAATCATTGAGTTCAAATGACATATTCCATTTAAATGCCCTGTACAGAGTCTGACACATAATAAGCACTCTATAAATGTTGGCTATTAATATTTTGGTATCTTTCTTCATCGAGTTGCTTCAACACACCCTACAATGACCAACTGTGAAATATAACATGTTGACAATGAAGAGTGCATACTGATATATCTATATTTGTGTTTATGCGCTTGTGTATATCTATAGACATGCATTATTTGTGCGGGTAGAATAACAAATGTCTACAAATGAGGAGAGATTATATAGGATGTTGACAATACTGAAGCATGCCCTCCACCTTCAGATGAGCTGCCTCTCCACACTGCAATTTAGTATGAATACTGGCAAGACAAATTATTTTCTATTTTTAGCTTTCTGCGCTTGTTTTTTTTTCCTTTTTCTTGGTTCTAAATTTCCTTCTCTTGCAGTTATATTGCTTCCAGCAAAATATGTTATTTGTAGGTTTAAGGCATACACTTAACAGCTTTCAGAATATTTTTGAAAACAGCTTAACAAAGGAGAATTTATTATGTCAAAGGAATACCATATTCTTTATTACATTCTCTAATAGGACCATTGAAAAACCTTATAAATGTCAAGAAATCAACTTAATATTACAACCTTGACTGAGAGGAAGTAGGCATAAGTTGAGATATTAGATTTGACCCTATTGGTTGATCTCTGAAAGTGTTCATGTGGTGACATCATTGGTCTGATAGTGGTTGTACAAAACCATCTTATTTAAAATGCTGCTTTAATGCCTTGGTCTCTCTTGTGACCAGTCCCCATCTTGAAGCTATATAGGGGCTACCAGCCACCAGTGATCCCATTAGCATGTGAACAAAACACTTACTCTGGCATTACAAGGATTTTAGGAGTTGTATGCCAGGCAGGAAGACCAAATATATATTTCTCATTATCACATCTATCTACAGACATCCTTCCTGCTCTCCACAGTAGGCTACAGTGGGGATCCAGAACTGCTTCCAGAGCACATCCACAGGCTGCATACCAGTTTGTCCCTCTAAGTGTTAAAAAGGCCAACTGGGAAGAGGAAAGGACTTTCCTGCCCTCCCCCATTTCAATACTTTTCACTTCTAAGCTTGATAGGGGAAGTATTTTTAAATTACTTTAAAGTATTTTAAAGTGACTGTTCCCTTCAATAAGGAAATACTTTGGTCCAGCAAGGATATTATTTGTGCTTTGAGGCTAGCAAATATGGAACAGATTCATCTAAAGTGTGGTATTCTGCATTTTGTTGCTTTATTTGCTTTTTAAAGAGGAATTACCAAACAGGCTACAAAGAAAAGGCAAAAACTATTGCTTCAATATTTGAGAACATTTCCTAGGTTTTGAGGTGAGAGCATGGTCCAGTATGGTGTGGGGGGGTTCTCAGGGCTTAGTAGATCCTGAGTTCATAATCACCCATCTTTCAGTCAAGGGAGAATGAGTGCAGTCTGTGTTCTTTAAGTCTACCTAAAACACTCTGTTCTCCCATGTGGCACATGCTTGTGTTGCTGAAGGCTAAATCCTCAAAATAAAACCCAAGAAGGGAACTAATGGGTCATTACAGTAAACTGATGGTGTTGCTACTAATGCTTATCCCAAGCAGCTGATGCAAAGGACTTGGCAATGTGTTAATAACCTGTCAAGGCAGAGGGACCCAACCTAGGAGAAAAACCTTGGCTTTGGTCACAGTTGCCTATGAATATGGTTTCAGAACAAACGTAAAGCCTTAACTTAGATTTTCATGTCTTAGAATCATCACTGCCTTAATGTTCAAACATCTACTTAAATCACCCTTATAAAGTAGAAATGCATATTTGTTTATGACTTTTTGTAAATATTAATGAAGTGATCTATGGCTTCAAATTTTGTTTCAGTGACAATGTTTATTATTCTAGCCAATAGTTATTTACAGAAAAATGAGCATGTAATTGTTCTTCAAGTACAATAACTGTTTCCCTCCCCCAACCTTAGTCACCTGAATCATCCTAAGATTATTTGTAAAAACTGAAATTCAATGATTAAAGAGAAGCTAGAATTCTAAAAATAAGCGAATAAACAAAATGCTGCTTTAATGGACTAACAGAAACTTCCTTAGCTTGGAGGTTTGATATTTGCATTCAGAGTTTTAAACATATACTTGGGTTCTCCCTCTGTGCCCACCAACCTACCAAAGGTCTCTAATAAGGAAATTTGCTGCAGTACTCTCTCCTAGCACCAATAATTAGAGTCTTTAGACTGTGCAATATAAAATATCTCAGTATAAATGACAGTGACATGAGGCAATTATGACTGCCTTAATTAATTCCATCTCCAAGTTCCTCTGATCATTGAACTTTGGGAAGCCCAGGCAGCTTAAACTCAGCAATGACACTCTATCTTGACTTCTCTCATGTCCATCCTTTAAGCTGGATGATAACTCTGATGGGGCCAGCTGGTGCCTAGACACTTAATGGATGTGTACTGTCTAACTAATTACTACAAGCCGCGTCCTACTAGCTTGGACACAACTCTATACTAGGTGCTGTAAATTGTCACAACAGCCATTTCTGGAAAAGATTCCAAGGCACAGGGAAATGCAAGTGTCACATTATGAGTCAAAAGTACAGAACAAAGAATGTGCAGGGATTCTCCATGTTCCAAATAGCTTTTCAAAGTTAACTTTTAAAACATTACTCATGATACTATGTTTCCAGTTTAAAGGTGAATAAGCTGGAGATGAAAATGGTTTGCCTAACGCCACATGGCAGGGTAGACCCTAGAATTTAGAAGTCTGCATTTCCACATTCACAGCCCACCAGGCACTCCACTGTGCTGCTTTGTTCAGTGAAGTTTGTTTTGAGAACATTACAGCTGAGACCAACAGTCACCAACACCCAGCTTCACAATCAAACAAATCATTCCTGGGGAATGTAAGAGGAGGTAGGTTCTAGATTTTTTTTAAAAAATCACAGTCTCTACTGAGAGTTTTAGGGAAAGCTCTAGATAGACCCTCTCCTTAGAAAAAAAATGCACATACACAAATATACATAGTTTTTCCCACAGTCTGGGATAATGATATAGTTTTTTGTTTGTTTGTTTATTTGTTTTTTCAGTGCTGGGTATTAAACTCAGGGCCTCATGCTTTTTAGGCAATCCCTCTATCACTCAAGCCATGCCCTAGCCCTGAGATTTTGGATTCCTGAAATTCTTATATTAGTGAAGAAAATAATTATTTAAGGATTAAAGGATTCTGTTAAGTTCTAATTTAAAGTAGTGTATTTTACTACTTTCTATTTGTTTTCTCAAACCCTGGGCTGTGTTTTTTTGGATGCTTCACTACTTTGGCTAGTGGGTAAGAGATTCTATCAGGCTAGTGGAATCTTTCGAGTGTTATTTCAGACTTCTTTCTTCTTCTCTTAGGTGTCAACTGTGGAGTTTAATCTTTTATATACAAGGTGCTTTATTTAGGGGTTTGTAAAAAGTTTAGGAGGATTCTTTTTCTGAACAGGCCTTTTTACCTTATTTTCCATGAGTTTAAAATGTTAGATACTGTCTTTAGATTATTTTTATTTAGAGGTATGATTCTTCTATAAAGTGCCAATATTACTCAGGAAGAGTTAGTTTGCCTAAAAACATTAAAAGAATATATGCAGAAAATGAATGTACAAACACATATATGTGATCATATATACACATGTATATATGACTCCAAAATACATAGGCAAAAAGTGAAGAACTTAATTACTGAAATGTTACACCTATGTATCTTGACACTTCTCTGTGTAATGATGCATGGGATACATATTTTCGATGTTTATATCTTGGTTTCTCTGGAGAACAATGGCAAAGAAGAAAGTGTCCCTTCTAGAAACTACTTCTGTAGTTACTGATATGTGATCCATTACATGTTCTCAAGAGCCTACTCTCTTATACCTGTCAGAGCTGTCATCTCATCCATTGCAGGAGCTGCCCCCTAGTAAGATTGCTAAAATCTGTGAATGTATCATGGATACTTACTTGGGAACTTGTGTTCCTGGCTGAGAGCAAGTAAACGTTTCAATTCTGTAGGGAGAAACAGAAAACAATTAAACCTTAACCTACTAAAACAAATGTCGCTTGAAAATAATTGAAAAATTAAAGCAACATAAGACTTGTGAGTAAGCTGATTTTAAACTTACCCTCTTCATCTATTAAGTAGCTTGATGCTATTCCATCAGTATCTGTTACGTCACAAGAGTAAATGCCTAAGTCATCTGTCCCAAGGTCTTTGAAGGTCATTTTTGTCCTTGAGAAGAAAATATTTTTTTTAGAAATGGGGCCATGCTAGGTCTATGGATTTGTGACTTGCCCTGTCACTAGACAGCTGTACATGGTACTCTCTTCATTTGGAATGCCTGTTCTCTCCCCCTTGCTGAGCTAAAGTTTGCTCATTCTTGGTGTCTCCATTAGGAAGACCTTCCTGACCTCCTCCCAGAGGATGGTGGTGATGGTGGCGGGGGTGAAGGGGGGAGCTGGTATAAATCCTCCCATTCCTAAGCTATGCTACACATTAATACACATCCTGCATAAACGTATTTTGCTGATTAGCCCTTGCTGGGTAGCCTAAATTTTTCTTCTGTAGGGCAGAATGTGCTGTGAATAACTCTGGGTGCTTCTCCTATGTTATCCCCTGTACTTCCTTTTTCAGAATTTATTATAATAGTGTACTGGGATTGTACCCAGTATATATCACTGTGTCTTCAGAGTTGGGATCTGCTTTGTATTCTGTTGCACCCAATACCTTGCCTGGCACGTTGTATGTGAATAAATACTATGAAGGAATTATTTATGAATGAATAAACAAATGATCAGAAGTCTAGTTCATTGTGTTTTCTAATTTTGGCAAGTTTTATCACTAGTCAGTGTCTAAGATCAACCAAACATCTGAATGCTAAGTGTACAAACTGGAAGAAAAATTTATAGTTTGATTGTCTTTTCTTTAACCAAATGTGTTTCACTTCAACAACTTTGGAAGGTACTTTAAAAAGGATTACTATTTTTAAGATTTATATTGGAAAAGCTTTTTGCAATACTAGGTATAAAATACTTGTAAGTTTATACTCCTATTCCAAATAATTTAAATAAAAAGCAACAAACTTATTTCATGCTTCTACAGTGGAAAGAAAGCCTGTTATTATGATGTAAATAATCCTTACTTGTTGCCTTTGCTTTCAACTTCTAATCGTGGTGAGTCCTCAGTAGATACATAATCTTTGGACCAAGTGAATTCTGACTTTGGAGTCATCTGATCACATTCGAAGTTCAGTGAAATGACTCCATCATCATCCACATTTACAACCACCTCTTTGGTTCCTAGAAGATGAACAAGAAGTCATTGACACTTTCTGGTAGAAATCAACCATGTAAGAATTCCTTACCTTGGGATGCTTTAGCTTTAAAGCAAGGCCCTTAACCTGGGCCAAGAGAAAAGCCCCAACTTTTCTTGCTCCATAATTCAACTTTCATACTGTAACATGGAATTAAATGAATCTGCCATGTTTCCCAGGTAGAGTTAACACCAGAGACAGTTTAGGACTAAGGAAAATTGGTGATTATGACGGATGGTACAGTTACAGAGTGGATTGATTATAATAAAGGGAAAAGGCAGCCTTGGGAAAAGGAAAGTTGAATGGCTCCTACCAGGCCCTAATTCATAAATTCTACTTTGATAATACCCATATCTAGTCACTCACTGAAAGAACAGAAATAAAGAAACCAAAGGGAAATTGAAGGGGAAACATATAAAGAATAAGAATTGCCTATATTCACATATTTTAAAGTTTTTATGTCATTTTAGAAAGGAGAAATATATGGGAACTTTCTCTGCTGATATTATAACCATAAATCAATTTAAATATGCCCTTCCAGATTAGAATGATAGCAACCAAAAAAAATTATTATTGAACTGTATGAAAATTTAATGGAAATGAGTTTCAAGTGATCTGGTATATTTTAAGAAGATTGGTTTGGGGATTTTAAAAGAAAATCCAGTTAGTATTTTGAGTTATTTTATTTTTGAGATTTATGATACATTATACCTGTATCTAACACAGCAATTCAAAGAGTTTGTACAGCATATTAAACATTCACATCTATCCCAAAATCCACTATGAAAGAAGCAAAATGTACTACTCAAATTTATAGTCATGCAATCGCCAGCCTAAATTTGGTTTCAGGAGCTATATTCAGGAAAATTATATTTAGCCCCAGAAAGGTATAGCTTTATTTTTTTTTAAAGCATTAAGAGCTGGACACTGGTGGTTCATACCTATAATCCTAGTTACCTGAGAGGCTGAGATCAGAAGAATCATGGTTTGAGGTTACCCTGTGCAAAAAGTTCACAAGACCCCACCTCAGCCAATACCTGGATGAGTGGTGCATACTGGTCATCCCAAACTTCGCAAGAAGGAGGGGTGCAGTTCCAGACCAGCATGGGCAAAAAAGCTACTGAGACCCTATCTCAGTGGAAGGGGAAGGATAAAATAGGAGGATGGAAGACTAGACTGGCCTAGGCATAAGTGAGACCCTATTTCCAAAATAATCAGAGCAAAAAGGGTTAGAGATGTGTCTCAAGTGGTAGAGCATCTGCCTAGCAAATATGAAGCCCTGGGTTCAAGACCTAGTATCATCATCATCATCATCATCATCAAAAAAAAAAAGCATTAAGAAATCTTTCCAGAGATGTTTCCCAAAGGAATATTGCTTTTTCTCTCTAGAACATCCTGTCCTATTGTCCAATGAAACTTCTCCATAGGAAAAAAAATGTCAGAAGTCCTCCCAGAGAATATCCAGGAGGAAACCTTGGACAGTGTGGCATGAGAGTCTTGGTTCCTGAGACAGACAGTTGACCTAAATTGTTTGCTTCAGCATATATATGTGTATATGTCTATACACATATGTGTGTGTGTATTCCCAAAAGTGATTGTTAGCACATGTAAAGCTTAGAAAGACTAGTTCTAGGTTATCTTCATATCTGGCTACATAGATAACCTGAAATAAATGATGAATTTAAGGCTGTTCCTTAAGTGAACCATCCATTATATGTTCCTTATGAAGAGCTGTAACTGCTTCGTTGCAAGTTGGAGACCATATCTTATTTCTGCTCCTGATAACCCACGACTAATCCTCATACTCCATTGCTGTAAAATAAATTTTGAATAAGTGCTCTTATTAAAACTTAAGAGTAACACAGAAGAGTATTTAGGCTTAGTGTTGTAATACACAGTTTGCATGAGTTACTGGACAATATAGATTGAAAATTTTATGTACATATATATTATTATGAAGAGGAAAGGAGAAGAGATGGGTGTTGACTAAATATTCCTTGCTTTTTGCACAATATCTAGTTTGGAACCATGACCAATTGCTCACATTAATCACTCACTGTCTTAGCTGTAATCTTTTTAAAAGGGAAATGAATCATCTTTATGCTCGCTGTTTAGCTTGACTAAAGGCAATATTCTTAGGTTAAAAATATTGATTTTTTTTTTCTAAAGTTAAAGATTTGACTTTTTTGCAAAGGAGTCACAAAACTAAAAGAATATGGGCAATTCCATTAGCTTTACCTTTGTCTCAGCTCTGTAGTTAACCTCACCCATTTGGAACCTTGCCCAAGTCAAGAAATAAGAAAACACACCTCTCAGAGAGCCATTTTTGCTGATGTGCCAAAACCTACTTCCTAGAGTCCTGCAAACACACTGGAGAATTCCACAGACTGTCACATGGAATCTATTTATACTTAACTCTAGACAACTCTAACAAGCCTAATTGGTTGACTTCCCTCAGCAGATTAAACTGAAAAAAAGAGAAGAAGCTACTATCATAGGCACACTGGGAATAAGGAAAATGACAGAAAGAGAAGAGATAGAAAAGGCAGAAAAGGCAGGCAGAAGACAATATTTAGTAAAGGGACAGAGTTCCTCATTCCCCTAATGACATCACTATATTGCAACACTCACTTGGTACTTACACCAAGTAATGTTGGTACTTTTGTGGCTCTGAGCCATACAGAAAAAGGCAAGTATGATTCAGTGTAATTCATCAAAGACTGAAAGGCATTTTACTGAAATATGTATGATTTTTTTTAAAAAAGAATTTCATCAAAAAATCTTTAAATGGAATTTTAAAGTATCAATGATACAGTAGTAAACTCTCAGATAAAACAATTGAATACTTAAAACAATTATTTGCTCAGATTTCTTTTTTTACTTTTACTTCCCCCCTTCCCCCCCAGTGCTGGGGATCAAATCCAGGGCAAGTCTCTGAGAGACAAAGTTGGTCCTAAGCCCCCTGAGACTTAAAGGATAGGACAACCCTGCTTAGTTGTTGTCTCAGTTACCTCGGTTACTGAGAGAAGACCATAGAGATATTTAATTGAAGCATTATAGAAAATTAATTTATGTAAAGTAACTGGTAGTCTTTAGTGAAAATGTGAAGCAAAACATGTCATTTTTCTTATAAACAAAAATATTACTTTAAATCCCAAGTAAAAATATATTCTCCTATCTCAACCTATGAGTCTTATCTCATTACTTTGTAGATGAGTTCTAACATCAGAAATGTGTTATTTTTATACTTTTAGAAAATGTGATAATTTTTAAAGGTCTTACATTAAAATTTGTTAAGTAAATGCTATGAAAAACAAAGTAAGAGGTGGGATTAGTTGTAATGTCAGCTAGTATTTAAGAGAATTTCCTTTGTGAAGCTTTTCTTGATTAATTGTGTCAAATTAGCATACAATAACAATATTTGTAGAGGGCAGAAAAGAATGGCATGAACATTTCTTCAACTCATAGAAATATAATTGTGGCTATGATGGATGCTACTGGTTGACTTATTCAAATAAATGAACAGTAAAGGGAACAAATAAAAATAGTTAAAACTATATTTGGACACATAAGGTTTAAAACTCAAAACTTACTAGTATGAGTATTTGCATTTTCATTTTTCAGAAAGTTGCTCTAGTTATTTAACTCATTGAGAAAAGGGTTACATTCTGTAAAGGCAGGGATTATATCCTTCATATTTTCATACACATTTACCTATCCCAGAAACTGGATTGAAAAAAACTTTTTAAAAAAGCTAGTTTAAAATTATAATGTTTATGGAAGCAATGCTTTGATAAACAAGCAAGATGAAATAAAGGTACTGACAAAGAAAATATTCCAGTAGCAGTGGCTTTCCTACTTCATTTGATACTCAGACTGTGAAGCTTCATCTCCTCCCAGACAAATCAATGGTGATGTCAACAGGTTGAAAGAATCACTCTAAAAGAAATGACTATCTCAGATTTCTGAAAAATCAAGTCCACTGAGAACATTTCAAATACTAGGGATTTAAATATATCTTTGAGTTCCAAATCATTATAATGTTTAGTCAAAATAACTTCACATTGTAAAGGAAGAATGGACTCTATGCCACTGTATAAAAATAAGATAAGGTTACTGTTCTAAAATGACTGTAGGCTGGGGATGTAGCACAGTAGTATTCACCTAGCATGTGTAAGGCCCTGGGTTCAATCCCTAGCACTGAGAAAGAAAAATAAAAGATGATGACTGTAACATGTTCTAGTCTTCCTATCACATGAGTTACAATACTGATGCTATTATACTTTTTCGATATGACTTTTCAAATTCAATGCCTTTTATTCCTATTTGGTTTTAATGAATTTGTTAGCACAGTTCTTTAAATAAAGGTATTTTTGAAGTGAGTTAGTAAAGCAAGTATTTTACAATAATACCTGTAATGGAAAATTAAATTGACATTGCTTTTGGATAAAAGGTAGACTTTTCCTTCATCTTGGGTTTATGAATAGAGAAAACAATTAATGTATTTGGAATCCTGGGTTTGTGAATAGAGAAAAAAAATTGATGTTTTTGGAAAAAATTTTTTTTGTTCTAGTGCTGGGGATCAAACCCAGGGCCTTGTATATTATGCTAGGCAAGAACTCTACTACTGAACTATTGGAAAATACAGAAACTACATGAGACAACCCGGAATAAGTGTGAGGAAGCAGGAGTTTCAAATAAAAAGATAAAAAGTTTCAAATAAAAATCTCTTGGGATTTATAAGTAGGCAAAAAAATTTTAAAATAAGTGTTGACACGGTGACTTACATTTCTCTCTATGTAATAAGAGGAAGTAGACCCATTCATTTGAAGGGCCAGTTTTTTTTTTTTTATATCCTAAAAACTGAAGAGGAATTATCAGTGTAATTCCTTAAATAAGGGGTCCTGAATACATACTGGACAAAACATTAGATTGCAGTTTTATAAAGATACATGACATTAAAATGGACAATTCTTTATATAATGCTCTAGAAAACCCAAGACCAGTATACTAGCCTATAAGGCAAAAACAACATTTCTAAGGTACCTCATGCTAACCCACCAGATGGTCCCTGTAGAGATCAACTATACAATGGCAGAGAGAAAAGGATAGCTACATTATCAAATTTTCTTTTTAGATGTCCCAGGGTTTAACTGAGCTTCTGCCTAGAGTTGAGCTACTGTCAATTAATTCATGGTTGAACTGACAAATGCCTTAAGAGACACATTATCTAAAGTTGATTAATTTATGATCAAAATGGTTCAGCTATATAATGAGCAGGAAGCAAGTTTGATGTTCTGCTCTGAAAAGAAAGAAATCCTGTGGATCTTCTCAGCCAGGTGAAAGGTTGTTCCACTTTCCCACAAAGTTGGATTTTCTCAAAAATGACTTTTTAATCTATCAAAAAGAACTACTTGAAACTGAATAATTCATTTTACATCTCAGGAAATTTGGATAAAGGAAATCAAAAAGATTATTTTGGCCTGAAAAGTATTTAAGAAAAGTTGTCCCTCATTAACCTCTCAACCCTAAGCAAACCTCAATGTGAACACAGAGGGGCGTCTGATTGCATTTTAATGTTCCTTTCTGACCAGGAACCTCCAGCATGTGAATGGGCCTGACATGTGTTACCAAGAGCTAAAATGAACTGCTTGAAAATTAACAAATTCCATCTCAATTTTCTCTCTTTTGAAAAATAAACAACTCCCCAAACCAAGAAACCAAATCCAAGGTTAGATAAAGATACAGTTTAAAATCTGAAAAAAAAATTTCAGCTGACTACCTTCCAATACATTTCATAATCTGATAGAGAATTCTTTCTCACATAAAGTCTTTGCAACAGTATTAATATATCATTTTATAAGCTTTAATTATTTGTCCTTTTCCATGGTGTGTATGTTGTTTAAAGAACTAGAGAATTGGACAGAATAAAGTGGACAGAAGTGAATTACTGTAATCAGCTACATTTAATACCGAGCTGCCCTGTGTTAACAATGAGACTGTGAGTATTGGCTGACTCACCATCCTGGTACCCATGTGTCCACTGAACACATCTCTCCCAGTGTACCCTTCATAACCAGGGCATGTATTACAAGATGTCAAGGGTTAAGTGTACACACAGAGGGTACGAAACAGGGTCATACTCACTGGTCAAAACAGTAAGTCATTATTTTTTTCTTTTACTAGATTAATTACTAAATAATATACCAGGTACAGAAAAGTCATAGTTCCTATTTGAAGGAGCTAGAGTCTAACGCATACTTCTCAAGCCCAGTTTCAGGCTGGAATCACTCAAGGAGTTAAGCCAACAATAATAAACCTTTGTCCAGGTTCAGCCCTAGAGATTCTGATTTAATTGGTCTGGAGTGGAGTAAGTATCAGTATTTTAAAAGTTCCTGGCATGATTCTAATATACAACTATCCTATTGGGTGGAAGAGATCAGTTAGTAAGCAGATGTAAGTGCTGTTTTCTAAATTAATCAGTTGAGCTCATGTTTAAAAGTTGGCCTGGCTTCTTGTCTCATAATCCTTCAAGACTCCACCATGAGGTCCTTGGGCACATATTTGCCTTCTCAGCCTTCCCAGGTTCTGGGCCAACCAATATTTAAGACACTAGGATTGCACTGTGCCCTTGGTTACTAGGTTGTCAACTTAATACCAACTCATTATCTCTTCTCGTAGTGCATTCTCCTACCTGTCTTGCTTGTGACCAAGTCTGAGCTTCTGTAACCCAATTCCTGCTTAGGACCCTGTCTGGTGTTTATGTTCTCCTGCCCTTCACCTAATTCTCCTACCCATCTCTCTGTTTCTCTGGTAAGAACACCTGTAGTCAAACTGCCAGCCTATTGACCTCCAGATCACCTGTTATACCTTGGCAAGTCTCTTCTTGTCTCATAGCTGACCTGGCTCACCTAGCCTCTACCTCTTTCCTGGGCCTAATGCAATTGGCCTCAGGTGCAGTTTTAAAAATAACAAATGTCAAGAAGAGAATGTCTTTTTACATACCAATAAATCTACACTATATATATTTCAACTTATTCTATTTCTAGGCATCTTAAGCTAAAGAAGTTCTTGGGAAAGAACAACACAGTCTATTATCTGGATCCTCATTGCCAACACAATTAGTCTTTGTAGCAGTGGCTGGGTGACATCTGCTTGCATAATTTTTGACTTCAAGGGAGGCCAGTGATCCTATCAAACCCAGTGAATTAAGTTAACTTTTAACTGAATTCAATGACACTTGGGGTATCTTGTTAGATATATTTGTGGTTTGCCAGTACATGATAAGCTTTATTTTCTACCTGAAATTTTAATAATGTAGCCAATGTGTTATTCTGAAATAGCAACCCAAGTATCATATCACACATCTTGAAATTGATAACATGCTTCCCATACACTACCCCATTATTCTATTCTAGCATAAATAAATAAGCAAAAGTAATACACTGCTATTTAATAAAATTTAAAAATAGATACAATTTTAGATCATATGTAAGTTTTTTTTTCTATAAGAACTCACAAAACCTTTGTATAGTTTATTTAGCCTATTCAGCTATGTAGACTATTTTACAAACATCTATTCTATCTCTCATCACAAGATGTTGTAAACCCTGGCATTTCCACTAGATTGTAAACCCTGTGAGTGGCACAGATGCCACACTATTCCCAACGTACACACAGCACCTGGTATGTGGCAGGTGCTCAAGAAACACAAATTTCAAGAATGAACGTGCCTAGTGCTTATAAAACAAGTCCAATGTCACCAGAGTTTTGGTGCTCCTGCAAGGAAAAGTATTTTGACTTTGTATACCCAAGGATTTTTTTCCTAAGCCATGGGCCTTTAGTTCTTGGATGGGTTAGCCTGGGGCTGCACCGTGCGTCCATGTCTGCAGCTGTTGCTTGGAGTTATATTCCAGGAGTGGAAAGGTCACTGCCTTATTCCAAATCAGTGAAATAAAATGCTCACCTAAGAGCACACTAGCACATCCTTCTTGGTTGGCAAAATTTCTCTAGTGATGACTGTTAATGTCATGCCTGGCTACCTGCCATTCTGAGGTTATTGATGAGAAAATAAAAACTGATTTGAGCTTTCTTCAGTCAACCCAACTACAACTATATGAGTATAGATACTCATATAGTATCTAAATGTTCTCATGAGGGTACTTGAGTCCTTGCACATGTCCATTTGGTACCTTTAATGTCCACACTGTAAACAACAGAAGGGACTGATTTCTATAGGAATATATGTCCTGTTGTCTTTGCGTGCCATCTTTTACCTACTGTATCCATTCCTAGCATTTTTCTGCTTTCTCATGGAATTTTTCATAGGTTGCTTCTATGAAGTATGGCCCTTTCCCCAGACATCTGTCACACTTTTGGAAAGAAGGTCATTTTTGTCAGATCCATATCTAACAAACTAGCTATAAGAGTAAATGAAAAGAATTATAAAGAAATAGGATGAAAGAGGTAGATAGTTCCTCAAAGGGCACATCATTTATTCTTTTCAAGTTACATGTAGTAAAAGTAGGGTTTCTTATGCTTACATTTTTTTCTCATCAGGAAAATAAATATGACATTATATATCTGCTCTTTATTTCTGATAATAGGGACACATTAAGGTGAAAAAGCTTGGACTAGAAAGAATATAAATTTAAAAATAAGTGGTTAATTTTTTTAGCCTGACTTGTTTCCAGTACTTTCTTTTATAAAACTTTAATGAACTGAAATATGTAACTTTAAAAATGATACAGGCCAAATGATTAGAAGTTACTGTTATGTAATCATCTGAAACTATGTGAACAACAAACACTATCAACTTTGTTCCCATAATAAAGGAAAGACGGTCTTCTCTAGTCCAACCGTAGCATCTTTGAACTTGGAAGTGAGGATTACCTCAGTTCTGCAGACCATTCAGGCAGGACCACTGTTAGTTCGGTCTAGAAACTATGGCTGTGGCTTAAATCTGGCCCGTTGCTCTTTGAATGTGACCCACAGCCAAGAATAGGTGTTCAATTTTTAAATAGTTGAAAGAAAAGATTAATATTTCAAGACATGAGAAGATTATGTAGAGTTCTAATTTTATAATGCATACAATTCATGATAATATACGATGTATGTGTGTAATGCACATAAAAATGTTTTACTGGAACACAGTTATGCTTATTAGTTCATGTATTGTCTATGGCTGTTTTCACGCTATGGCAGAGCTGAGTAGTTGTGGGAGGGACCATATGGCTGTAAAGTTGAATATATTTATTATCTGGCCCTTCACAGAGTTTGCTGAGCCCTTGTTTAACTTAATAGTTACAACTACATGCTTTCTATATTTGTTTAAGGATTGTCATGGATTCCTCTATGATTGGAAAATATCTTAGGGGACTTAATGGACAGGACATAACAGGAACGACTTCCAGTATGTATCCTTGGAAGAGCTGTTTCAGGAAGCATAATTTGATTCAGAATTTCTATCTTTAAGTGTGAACCAGAATAGCCTCTGGACCACTTCAAACCTGACTCATTCCTGTTCCTAGGTGCCTAAGAAGCTATAAATGATTGCCATGTGCTAAGGTCATATAAATCAATTACTCAGATGGCATAGACATTGATGATCTTGAGAATCAGGAAAGACATAGAAAAGTAGGTTAAATGTTATTTCACCATCTTACACAGATGAGATGAATATTTTTTTTTGGTGAGAATCAAACTCAGGTCCTATGGATGCTAGGCAAGCACCCTACCACTGAGCTATACTCCCAGCCTAAGATGTGTCTTAATGAAAATGTAAAACACCCACCTGGACGGGTTTCTGCCACAACAGGGCCAGCAAGGTCAGAGGGCTTTCCAACACCTGCCTGGTTGATGGCACGGACACGAAACACGTAGCTGACACCCTCCTTAAGGCCTTGCACCTGGAAGAAATAGGTATACAAGCAATAGGTGTTCTTTGTCATTTAAGCAGATGTGTCCTTCCTCTGTGATGACAATGTAGTCATACAGTGCCAAGGGTATAGCACTTGTGCTCTAGAACAGATTACATCTATGACTAATTGGGTGGCTTTGGCTTTAGACTGTCTCCTCTTTGGACCAGCTGTCAGCAGATGATATGGTTCTAAGACCCCTTCCGACTCTGACATTGTACCTCCCTTAGATACTCTAATGACTTCCAGTATTAGAAATATGTATAGATACACACATAAATATACACATACATATGTTTATATACACATATATGTATGTATGTATATGTACATCTACATATGCTTTAAATGAGCTGGCAGCTTTATTCTTTGGTCAAAAAAGGCAAAATACAGGCTAGTGGAGTGGCTCAAGTTGTAGCATGCCTGCCAAGCAAGCATGAGACCCTGAGTTCAAACCCCAGTGCTGCCAAAAAAAAAAAATACAAAGTGCTGACAGTAGCATACATGATGCCTTCTTCCCCCAGCCCTGATCCTTTTGAGATATTTCAAGAATAATATCAGATGAAATTCTTGACAAAAGAGGAGAATTAAAGGCATGTTAAAGCACTAGAAAACAAATAAACATTGTTCTTGTAAATTTAATTGCTCTGTTTCTCACTAATTAGACAAGACATTAACATAATAGGGAATTTAAGTAATTTGTGAATTATCAAGTGTATTAAAATTCTACATTCTTAAGTTTGTTTGTTTTTTGGTGATACTGGGGGTTGAACTCAGGGCCTTGCATTTGCTACTACTTAAGTCGTTCAGCCAGCCCTTTTTGCACTGGTTATTTTTGAGACAGGGTCTTGCTTTATGCCTGGACCATTATCCTCCTATTGTGCTTCCCTACACAGCTGGTATGACCAGCATGCACCATTGTGCCCAGCCATTGGTTGAGATGGGGTCTTGTGAGCTTTTTACCAAGGCTGTCCTCAAACTGCAATCATCCCTGGTATCTACCTCCCAAGTAGCTACAATTTCAGGCCTGAGCCACCAGGCCCATCATCAAGTTTTTCAATCATCGAGGTGTTTGCTGAGAACCTACTTCATAATTTTTTGTGACTTTCTTTGTGTTCTGCACTGTCCCATTACTATTCCCAATACTAATAACACTGGCTAATATTTTATCAAAATTATATTTTTATGTTTAAAACAAATATGTATTTAAAATATATATTAAGAAGGAATTTTATTATCCATAGAGGGCATAACTCTCCCCTATCACCAATGCTGTAATGGAGATCAATAACCAAAATGTGGCTTAAATCAAATAATTAGGTGACGTATTTGTGACCATGTATTTAAACCGGGTATTCAGTAAATTGTTAGGTTTTTAATCTATCTGATGGTATCGTGTTGGTGACAACAGAATGCTACCATTTTTTTGTAGTGATAGTTTTCATTGGAGATAGTGGATTTTTAAAATGAATTTCAATCTGAAGTGAACTTGAACTCAGACTAAATGGATAGAATTTGATGCATTTCAGATTTTATGTTTAGAAATAATGCCAGTAAACTATGAACTTCCAGAAAGGAACAGAAACATTTCCTTGTGATTAAAAATAGGCTGATCTCCAGGTGCCTGACATATCTGCACCTGTCATATAGGTGATGGGTGGCTGTGAGTCAGGTTTCTGTGGCATACAGGAAGGAGATCTACATTCTGATTTGTAGTCACTGGTGTGACAGGATCACACCTCCACTCTTCTATCACCCTGAGGACAAGGATCACTGGCTTCTACAGCACCACAAATATGTAATGTACAGCTACTCTCTTTTCCTTGGATTTTTTTTCCTTCCCTATAATTTGAAAAGGAACCATGGTCCCTTGCCTTCTCCATCCACATTGCAATCACTCCCTTCTTATTACCCTGGCTCACCAGGCTGTAATTATTAATATGAAAGGAAAAAAAGAAAGTGTGCATTGTGTCTAGCTAAATCTCGTTTGAAAGCAGTGTTGCAATTTTCTGAATGATTGGGTGAAGTCACGTTTCATTGTAATTGGATTCATACACCACAATGGTTTCTGAGGGTCCTATTGTGGATTCAGGGTCTTCAGGTGCTCTGCCAGTAACTTGGGAAAACATGCTTTTGAGATTTCCATCCTGCACAAGTGAGTGACTTGGTGGCAATACTGCAACAGTCTTTGCTAGCAAGAGTTATGCACACTGGTTCAGTTAGCACACTCTAGTGGAATCCAGAGGGCAATGACATGGCTAAAGTCACGAGTTGAATGAACCCATCCCACTAATCTCTGATTGCTCACATGGGCACAAACGTGAAGGAGCAGTGAAGTGAGACAGCATAACTCAAAAGAACCTGCAGTTACAGGTATACTGGTGTGAACAGTATAAAAATGGTACCCTCAATTAAGAAGTCAACTAGAGGTAGGAGAGAAAAAGTCACCTTTGGGGAATGGTAACAAGAAGTAATGTTTTAAGACTGTGGGCAAAAAAAATGTGAGGGAAGTAAAGCTGAAAAGAGGAAGAAGGAGCAGGTAGATGTTTTTCAAAGCCAGGCTAAGGAATTCAGGTGAATTCCTTTCAAGCACCAAGAACCCTACCCCACCCCCCCACCACCAATCCTAACCACTGACAAGTAGAATCTTACCAGGAGCCAATATATGAAACAGACCAAGGCAGAGATACTTACACTTGCCAACTTTAAAGTTAATATTAACTTTTTTGAGGAAACAAGCATGCTCTGAGTATTCTCCTACCTTTAGGTATTTGTTTTTAATGGCTGCCTCATTGAGTCCTCGCCATTGGTCATCTTTGGCATTAGCCTCCTTTAAGTCCACAAAATAACCAGTGACTGGAGTCCGTCCAGAGTAGACTGGAGGTTTCCATTGGAGAACCAGGGAGTTCTTCCTGACTTCACTGTATTTAAGACTGTGAGGTGGTCCTGACAGAGAGAGAAGACAATGAATAGAAATCATAAGGTAGATAAGAAAACTCAAATATGTATAAATTTACAACCACATGTAAGGTCTTACAGCTGAATGTGACACTGGTGTTCCTTTTTTAAATCAAGCATTCCCATGAAAGTATGTATGTTGCAGTCATTTCATATAAAGTTTCCACAACTGCTCTGCATCAACTTATTAAGTCCTGGGGGGCAGGTGGACAAGGACATGTCAAGGTTCTTCTTGGAGCTGGATTACAACTCCCTTTAGGCTATCCCCAGGCCTGTGGTTTTTACCTTTCCTCAGTACAGTTTGGTGTAGTGACTGATTCAGGTAAATTTTTAAAAACATTTTTATATTAGTTGTACAGGAGACTTTATTGTGACATTTATGTATATGCTTACAATGTACCTTGGTTAGGTTCATCCCTACCATCATTCTCCCTCATCCTTCCCACTCCTCCACTTAAAATGATTTCAACAGGTTTCATTGTTTCAGATTCTTTTTATTAATTTTTCTTCATTAAACTTTTTATTATTTCTTAGTATTATCATTTTAAAAATTATTTTTGATTGAGAGTCTCAATCTCCAGTAGTTTGAAGAAAGCAACTCTATTTGAAAGCATATGAATATAGATAGTAATAGTTCTTTCAAAGAAAAAAGGAGTAACTTCCATTTAGAGAGACTCTTTTCCCTGAAGTATATACCTCACACATGGGTAAAAATGAATGAAAGCTTACAGTTTGTGAAAAAATTTCACCGAAGTAGTGAGATTTTTTTGTGGTAGTACTGGGGTTTAGAACTCAGGGCCTCATGCTTAACTAAGCAAGGTACTACTATCACTTGAACCACTCCACCTGTCCAAACCAAAGTAAATATAATTGACCCCATGGACCTTGAATCTGTGCTTCATACTATCAGGCACTTTACATTGACTGATCTCAAGCATCCTTAGGAAATTAACAAAATGCTCCCAGAAGGCAAATAACTTGATAACCCCTGAAGGATCAGTCAGGATACGCCCTATGTGTGTGCTCTGCATTCTTGGCAGAGTCCAAACTACTCTGTGATCATTCCTATCTTTGTGTGACTACCAGCTGCTATTTAGGTGATTCTTTTTTCTTTTATTTCAAATTACAAATGATTTCTAACCAACCAATCAAAATCACCTGAAGCAACAACAAATACAGACTCTACCATGCTCGACTTTGATGTTTTGCAACTGATAGTTCAATATTTGACCATTTACTCTGGCTTACCAGTTTCAAATATGCATCATCTCTATAGTCTGACGTCTTGTATGGAAATATATTTAAATATTAGCACTTTACCATGGTGTGACATGTAGAGGTAAAGGTGGCAGTGGGTGCAGGACTGTTGTCTACCGAGGATGCCCTAATGTGACCTAGGGAGCTCAGGTGGTCTATGATGGTACCATGCTAGTTATTAGATATGTTGAGCATCAAACCTAGGAGGGAGAATTAAGTCATCATGTGCCAATCAAAGTATTTGGGTCTCTGAAATTAGTACCATCAGAAGCACAATAATGCTATCCCCCAAATACATTGACATGGTTAGTTTGAAACTTATTGCTTAGTAAATTTGTTTGTATTCAATTTTTACATTTGTTTGGTTTTACAGTTTTAGAAGAGGTGTAAGCCTAGGTAAGGTTTTCTTCCCCTTTCTAATATTATTTCCTGCTTCTCCAAATACCCTCTATGACAACTTCCAAAGGGAGAGAGACGGAGAGAGAGATTGGGAAGTCATAGAACCAAGTGCAGAGAAGGCAGATTTATATCTCAGGAAGGCATGTTAAATCCAGATATGTAACATAATCAAGAACTGGGAGGAGGCCAGAGGACAGATAACAAGGAGAAGCCACAGAAGCCATGTCTGGAGAGAGAGCTTTGGGGGGGTTGATAAGTGACACTTCAGAGCAATGGGAGAATGTATATTCAGGAAGACGTTTTTGATAAATTTTGCTGTGGGACATGAATTGTATGCTTTTTAATTGACTTTAAGAAGCAAAAGTGAAGACTGCAATTCTTTGTAAATGCTCATTTGGCACTCAAATTGTATACTTCTGTCAGACCTATTCCAAGGAGAGTCAGAGCAATGGGGGCTCTGGGATTTATTTGGAATACAAGCATAAGGATCTTATTCTCAATTTTATATTGCTATGTATTATTTAGTATTATCATAAAAGTATTTTAGGTAAGCATGATAGGCCAATAGAATTCTTTTCCCTTAAAAAAAGAATTCTTTTCTCTTGGATGTTATATGTATAATATTTCATTTAGTTTTAGACTGTAAGTTCTGCTGGAAGAAACTTTTAAGTTCAGTACTCAACATGGTTTCCACGGTTTACCTGGAACAGCAATGGTCCACTCTTCACATTTGAAGCATTCACTTACTGCTGAGGGAGCCCCCAATCCAGCAATGTTCATGGCTGCCACTTGGAATTGATATACCATGTTTTCCTTCAAGTCACTGATCTGAAACATCAAAAACATTCCAGGTAGTGAATGTCTCAGGATTGTATCTTCTAGTTGGTTAACTTTTATTTGCCACCTGTGTCAGACACACTCTATGGTGATCTCACTTTTAGTTGTTCAACATTTTATTTATTTACCTCTTGTGTTGGATACAGCCTTGGGTGACTGCCATGAGTCACACTGTTTTGTAATGTCCTCTGGAATGTAGGTGAACTCATGACCTGCTTGTAGCCTAAAGAATATGGCAAAGGTATTGGAATATCAGTCCTATGATTAAATTACACCATATGGCAAAGGAGAAAGGATATTACAGATATAATTAGGGTTCTTAATTAGTTGATTTTGGGTTAATCAAAATGGAAAGGTTGGGGATGTGGCAAGATGGTAGAGCATGTGTTAGGCTCAGGTTCCATCCTGGATGAGCCTGGCTTACTCAGAGAAGAACTTTTAAAATGGAGCTTAGGTCCTTCCTCAAGAGAATCATTGTTCTAGTGGCCTTGAAGAAGCAAATGTGATTCTGTGAGCTTCCTAGCCATTTGCATTTGAAGAGCAGTATCTCAGAGTTGAAGGCCTTAGCCCTATAGCTGCAAGGAAGTGAATTCTGCCAGCAACTCACACATAGCTTAGAAGAGGAACTGAAACCCTGGATGAGAATGCAACCTAGATGGAGCTGTTCTCAGGCTCCTCGCTCATGGACACTATGACTAGAAAAAGTGGATCATTTTAAGTCACAGAGGTCATGAATCCTCAGTGTTCCCTACAATGTTTGCCATTGAGAACTGAGTGTGGATGTCATAGGATTACTCCTTATCTATTATCATTTTCAATTGGAAGAAACAGTCATTTTTGGGAAAAAAAAGTCCTTTACTTCAAAGAAACATGTGCCTCCTATAAAAAAACCATCTAAGTTGAATCTTGACTGTTCTTTACAATGCTTGCCTTTGAGAACCGAGTGTGCTTTTCAGAGTAGTACTCCCTATTTATCACTCTTTTCAATTAGAAGCATTCATTTTTAGGAAAAATGGTCTATACTACTGAATTTCAGGGCAACAGGTAACTGCTACAGCAAAACCATCTAAGTTAGAATCTTGAGTTATCTCTACCATGTTCCTCTTTGAGAACTGAGCATGTGTATCAGAGGAGTCCTCCCTATCTATCACTGTTTGAAATTGGGAGGAACATTCATTTTTGGAAAATCAGGCCTATACTATGAATTTAAGAGAAACATGTAACTTCTATCACAAAATCATTAATGGTAGACTCTTGAGTGTTCTCTACAATGTTCCCCTTTGATAACTGAGTGAGTGTGTCAGAGCATTACTCTCTACCTACCTCTGTTTTCAGTTGGGACAAAGATTCATTTTGGGGAAAAAAGGCCTAAACTGCTGAGTGTCAGAGAAACACGTAACTCCTATCACAAAACCATTGAAGGTAGAATCTTGAGTATTCTCTACAATGTTTCCCTTTTTTAACTGAGTGTACATGTCAGAGGATTACTCCCTATTTATCACCATTTTCAATTGGGACAATCATTCATTTTTGGGGAAAAAGGTTAATACTCCTGAATTTCAGAGAAAAATGTGCCTCCTATAACAAACCACAACCTAGAATCTTGACTGTTCTTTATAATGTTCACCTTTGAACTGAGTGTGCTTTTCACAGGCTTCCTCCCTATGTATCATTGTATTCAATTTGGAGAAACATTCACTTTTGGGAAAAAAGGCCTATTCTGCTGAATTTCAGAGAAACATGTAACTCCTATATCAAAACCATTCAAGGTAGACTCTCGAGTGTGCTCTACAATGTCCCCCTTTCATAAGTTAGTGTGCATATTAGAAGATTACTCTCCACCAATCACCATTTTCAATAGGGAATAACATTCATTTTTGGATAAAAGGCCTATACTAACCATTTCAGAAAAACATGTTACTCTGATAACAAAACCATCTATGTTAGAATCTTCAATGTTCTCTGCAAAGTTCCCCTTCAACAACTTTCAATACATATTGTTATATCCTCTTCCTTCACAGATGTTATGTTTTACAATATTGTTGACACTCTGTCTTTTCCTTTCCCTCCTTCCCCAAGTTCCATAGAGTAGTTCCACTATTACAAACACATTCTACATATGAGATTGTATTTGATGATGTTTGTCTTTGTGTACATTTATCTTTTGTATCTATCTTCCACACGAGAGAAAACATGTGGCCTTTGTCTTTCTGAACCTGGCTTATGCCACTTAACATGATGTCTTTTAATTGCATTCCTCTACCTTCAAACCATATGGTGTCATTCTTCCTTATGAATGAATAAAACTCCATGGTACATATATACCATTCATCTATTGTAGGGCATTTGGGTTTCCATAGCTTGACTATTGTGAATAGTGCTATGATAAACATTGGCATGTAAGTGTCTCTACTGTATCCTGATTTACAGTTCTTTGGATATATTCCCAGGAGTGGTATCACTGGATCATATGGCAGTTCTATTCTTAGCTTTTTGAGGAGTCTCCATACTGCTTTCCATAATTTTGTACTAATTTGCATTACCACCAACAGTGTATAAGGGTTCCTGTTTCACTACATCCTTGCCAGCATTTGTTGTTGTTTTTGCCCTTGAATATGGCCATTCTAACTGGGGTGAGATGAAATCGTACTTACTATAGCTTTGATTTGTATCTCTTTTATAACCAGGGAAGTTGAACACTTCATGTATTTACTGGCCATTTGTACCTCTTCCTTAGAGAATTCTCTGTTTAATTCATGTGCTCATTTCTTCATTGGGATATTGATTCTTTGGGGGTTGAGTTTTTTGAGTTCCTTGCAGACTCTGTATATTAGTCCCTTATCAGATGAATAGCTGGCAAAGATTTTCTCCTATTCTGTGGGGAATACTGAAATTCTTATAATGTTTCTGCTCTTTACCTAATGTGTTCTATATCCCTCAGCAGGATTGGGTCGTTGTGAGGGCACATAGTTAACCATTTGCAAAATAGAAATTATGGGATATATTAGTGTGAAAAAGTTTGCAGGACACAGTAAACTAGGAAATATGTAAAATGTGATCTGTGAAAAACAAAAAAATGCATCAAGAAAAAAATAATGGATGTGTTCAACAGACAAATTAGATGCAAAAGAAAAGAGAATTTATAAACTGATAGAAAGTCAGATCATACTGCTGAAAGACTAAGCTGAGAAAGAGAGAAGAGTGGTTAATAGATATGAAAGACAGAGAATTCAAACATATATTTAATTAAAGTTTTGAGAGGAGAGAGAGAATGGGTAGAAACAATATTTTAGGAGATAAAAGAATTTTCTGAAAACTTCTTCCTGAAAGAATTCAACTCACAGACTGAAAACCCTCTTCCCACCAAAAAAATGTAGGCAGGATTTTTAAAAAGTCCTATCTAGACAGATAATATCTTAACTGTACCCCACCAAAAGCAAAGTGAAAATATTATAGGTGCTGGCAGCTCATGCCTATAATCCTAGCTACTTGGGAGGCAGAGTTCGGGATGATTGTGGTTCAAAGTCAGCACGGGCAAGACCCTATCTCGAAAAAACTCATCATAAAGATATAGAATCCAAGATGGCGACAAGAGGGAGGAAGCAGACAGCATGAGCTCCGTAAATAAAAAATCTTACTGAGACACTGGAGCCACACTTGGCAGAAAAAAAACCACCAAGAACAAGCAAAACTCTGACACCCCGAACCCCCAGCCTGTACAAAGCTTCTCCACACCACATTACACTGAGAAGACAGGAGGGCTCCTGCACTGCCAGATGCCGGCTCCAAACCTTCTTGGGAGACACAGACCAACAGGTGAGCAAATAAGCAGCACACAGTATTCCCACAGCTACCCCTGGGATATACCAGCATAGCCCCCTGGACAGACTGACCCCGTGCTGCAATAAAAAACAAAGCAAAAAACTGAATAATAACCAAGGAACTGAAAAGGAACACGTAGCACAGGGGGTGGGGTGCTCTGAGTGCACTGGAGAAGGGGGGAGCAGCAAGGAGATGATCTCTGCATGAACTTTCAGTAAACAAAGCCTGGAAAGGAAGAGGGCTGACAGTGGGTGGGTGATGAGCTACTGCCTGAAATAGGGCAGATAGGAGTCCACAAAGCTCATCTCCTGAACCAGTGAGCTACATCCAAAGTCAAATGACATTGCAAAATTGAAAAACAGTCAACAAACTAGCATAACACGCTGACAGCAGAGAGCCAGCTGACGGATCTCTAACCTTGCCCCAGAGAAAGGGCATGAAGCAAAGTAACAAGCCCCCAATAAACCAACACAGCGAGAACCCAACTCCAAAGCAGGACAGCTAGTGGGCCACAGAGCTGATCTCTGGAACCTGAGGATGAGCTACACCTCACTGAGGGAGGAGCTGACTAAGTAGCTGCCGCTGAAAGACAGGAAAAAAAAAAAAAAAACTGGCCAGTCTCCCCAACCACCTGGTGAGACTAAGACAGTGCTTCTGTTTAAATACCAACACCAGGACTGGATGCTGAAGGAGTAACACCAGAACTACTAAGACTGAAATTCTATTGTTCTTGAACCTGGAATTTTTTTTCTCTAAGTGTTTGTTCGTCCACCATCTCTCTCTGTTGATTTCTATGATTCTCTATTTTTTTTCTTTTTCTTTTTTCTCTTTCTTTCTATGTTTCATTAGTTTTACTATTGTAAGTTAGCTAATACTAAATTACACACAGACCAGGGACAGAAACAGCACCAAGTGGAACAATGAGAAGACGAAAAAGGGATGGAAACTATTCTCCCCCCAAAAATAAATTAGTAAAGGATTCAGAGGGAAATGAAGAAAATGGATACCCAGTTCCAGACTCCAACAAAACAAAGATAAACTATTCCAAGGAACCTAACGAAGCCCACAAGAACACCCTGAAAGGAGAAATCCTGCAAGAAAAAGAACTCCAGAAATTCCAAGACAACAAAGATAAAGAATATGAGAAGACACAAAAACAAATAAATGAACTCATGGGAACCCTAAATGAATACCAAAGTGAAACAGAGAACACCATAAATAGAGAGATAAATGAATTAAGGATGAAGATTGACAATATTAAAGAGGAAGTGACCCATAATATAGAAAACCTCAGAAAAAAGAATGAAACAGAAATACAAAACAAAATGGAAGGCCACTCCAGCGGACAAGAACAAGCAGAAGACAGAATCTCAGAACCTGAAGATGAAATGGAAATTAAAGGAACAACTGAAGAGCTCTTATTCAAACAACTCAAGACCTGTGAGAGTAATATGCAAGAACTCAATGACTCCATCAAAAGACCAAACCTGAGAATCATGGGCATTGAAGAAGGAGAAGAGGTACAAGCAAAAGGAATTCATAGTATATTCAACAAAATAATATCAGAAAATTTCCCAAATCTAGAGAAAGCTATGCCCACTCAGGTACAGAAAGCCTCCAGGACACCAAACAGACTTGACCAAAATAGAATTACCCCGCAACATATTATCGTTAAAACAACAAGCACAGAGAATAGAGAAAGAATATTGAAGGCTGTAAGAGAGAAAAAAACAAATAACATACAAAGGTAAACCAATCAAAATCACAGCAGATTTCTCAACGGAAACCTTAAAAGCGAGAAGAGCACAGAGTGAGGTATTCCAGGCACTGAATGAAAATAACTTCAACCATAGGATACTATACCCAGCAAAACTATCATTCAAAATACATGGAGCAATAAAAGTCTTCCATGACAAGCAAAAACTAAAACAATATATGACCACCAAGCCACCACTACAAAAGATTCTTCAAGGAATTCTGCACATAGAAAATGAAAGCAAACAAAACCATGAAAGGATGGGCAGTACCAAAACACAGGTGAAGAAAAGACAAGAAAGTAGAGAGTAGCACTGATTCAGCTACACACAATCAAACCCTTAAACAATAAAAACAACTAAATGACAGGAATCACCACATGCCTATCAATACTAACACTGAATGTTAACAGACTTAACTCCCCCATCAAAAAACACCATTTGGCAAACTGGATTAAAGAGGAAGATTCAACAATCTGTTGCTTACAGAAGACCCATCTCATCTACAGAAACAAGCACTGGCTTAGGGTAAAAGGCTGGAAGAAGATTTACCAAGCCAATGGCCTCCCAAAACAGGCAGGAGTAGCAATACTTATCTCGGACAAAGTAGACTTCAAGCTTACATTGGTCAAATGAGATAAAGAAGGACATTCCATACTGATAAAAGGGGAAATACACCAAAAGGAAATAACAATTATCAACCTATATGTACATGACATCAATGCACCTAATTTCATCAAACATACTCTGAAGGACCTAAAAACATATATAAACTCCAACACAGTGGTAGTGGGAGACTTTAATACCCCCCCTATCACCAATAGATAGGTCATCCAAACAAAAAAAATCAATAAAGAAATCTTAGATCTAAATCACACCATAGATCAAATGGACCTAGCTGATGTCTACAGAATATTTCATCCAACTCCTGTACAATATACATTCTTCTCAGCAGCCCATGGAACCTTCTCCAACATTGGCCATATCTTAGGACACAAAACAACCCTTAGCAAATATAACAAAATAGAAATAATCCCATGCATTCTATCTGATCACAATGTACTAAAACTCAACAACAAAAACAACAGTAAAAAACATACAAACAGTTGGAAGCTGAACAACACATTGCTCAACGATCAATGGGTCATTGATGAAATAAAAGAGGAAATTAAAAGGTTCCTGGAAGTTAATGAAAATGAAAACACAACCTACTGGCACCTATGGGACACAAAAAAGGCAGTCCTAAGTGGAAAGTTTATAGCTATGAGTGCATATATTAAAAGGACAGAAAGAGTTCAAATCAGTGACCTAATGCTTCATCTCATACTCCTAGAAAAACAAGAACAAGCAAATCCCAAAACAACCAGAAGGAGAGATATAATAAAAATAAAGACCGAAATCAAAGAAATAGAAATAAACAACAACAACAAAAAACCATACAAAGAATCAATGAAACAAAAAGTTGGTTCTTTGAAAAAATAAATAGGATTGACAGACCCCTGGCAAACCTGACTACAATGAAGAAGACCTTAATATCAGACCCGAAACTCTGAAGTTAGTACGAAACTCTGGAATTAATAGGTATAGGCAAGGACTTCCTCAATAGAACCCCAGCAGCTGAGCAACTAAGAGAAAGGATGGACAAATGAGACTTCATAAAATTAAAAATCTTCTGCACAACAAAAGAAATGGTCTCTAAACTGAAGAGACCACCTACAGAGTGGGAGAAAATATTTGCCAGCTATACATCTGGTTATCCTATTCTGATAACCAGAATCTACAGGGAACTTACAAAACTAAACTCTCCCAAAATCAATGAACCAATAAAGAAATGGGCAACTGAACTAAACAGACTTTTTCAAAAGAAGAAATTCAAAGGGCCAAAGAACACATGAAAAAGTGCTCAACATCTCTAACCATAAAGGAAATGCAAATCAAAACCACACTAAGATTCTATCTCACCCTGTTAGAATAGCCATCATCAAAAACACCACTAACAACACGTGTTGGCCAGGATGTGGGGAAAAAGCAACCCTTGTACACTGCTGGTGGGAATGTAAACTAGTACAACCACTCTGGAAAAAAATATGGAGGCTTCTTAAAAAATCTAAACATAGATCTGTCATATGATCCAGCAATCCCACTCCTGGGGATACACGCAAAGGAATGGGACACAGATTACTCCAGAGGTACTTGTACACCCATGTTTATTGCAGCATTATTCACAATAGCCAAGTTATGGAAACAGCCAAGATGCCCCACTACTGAAGAATGGCTTAAGAAAATGTAGAATTTATACACAATGGAATTTTACTCAGCCACGAAGAAGAATGAAATCTTATCATCTGCAAGTAAATGGATGGAACTGCAGAACCTCATTCTGAGCAAGGTTAGCCAGGCTCAGAGACCAAAAATTGTATGCTCTCCCTCATATGTGGACTTTAGATCTAGGGCAAATACAGCAATGTGGTTGGACTTGTGTCACATGATAAGGGGAGAGCACACACAGGAAGTATGGGGATAGGGTAGAAACCCAAAACATGAAAGTGTTTGATGTCCCCACTGCAGAGGAACTAATACAGAAACCTTAAAGTGACAGAGGCCAACATGAGAAGAGGATCAGGAACCAGTGTAAAGATCAGTTAGAGATGAATCAACTTGGGTTGTAACACATTTGTACATAGAAGCAATGCTAGGAATCTCTCTGTATAGCTATCCTTAACTCAACTAGCAAAACGCTTTGTCTTTCTTATTGCTTATTCTTTCTCTTCAACAAAATTAGAGATATGGCAGAATAGGTTCCGCTTGGAAGCGAGGGGGATGGGGGGAGATGGAGGGGGCAGGGGGCAGCCTTGAGAAATGGCCCAAACAATGTATGCACATGTGAATAAGTGAATAAAAACAAACAAACAAACAAAACCTCATCACTAAAAAGGGCTGGTGGAATGGCTCAAGTGATAGAGTGTCTGCCTAGCAAGCATGAGTCCCTGAGTTTAAATGCTAGGACCAACATTACCTTCAATGAAGAAACAGAGTGAGTTGACATGTCAGGGCAACAATGACCAGAAGACAATGAAATTATATCTTCAAGGAAAGAAAAAAAACTACCATTGTGGAATTTTTACCCAGGAAAAGTATGTTTATAAAATGAGGAAAAAAATAACGATATTTTCAGACAAACAAAAGTGAAGAGAGCTTGTCCTCAGAATATGCTCACTGAAGGAAACTCAGAAATATTTACTTAAGGAAAAAGGAAACAATATCAGATGGAAGGTCAAAGATGAAGAATTAGACGAGGTTGGGTGCATTCAGGGTGGTATGGCTATAGACAAAGACGAGGAATTAAAAAGAAATAAAATGGTAAATATTTAGGCAACTCTAAACAAATATTATCTCTATTAAAGCAATAATCAATATTAAAAAAGATCAAGACACACATACATACACATATAAATTGGGAAGAGGGTAAATGGAATAAAGTATTGTAAGGCCTTTATGCTTCTGGAATAAGGATAAAACAAATGGAAGAGCAACAGATTTTAAGTTTGCTCAGCCATTCCAAACAAACCAATCCCAAGTCTCCAGAATCTATACCATTTACGGTAGCGTATGGTAAAAGCAGAATAATTTCTGCCCAAGAAAGGACAGAAAACAAGACATATAACAAAAGAAAGCACAAAATAAAATAATTGGTTAAAAATCTATAATAATATTAAATACTTCTAAATGACTAAGACTGATGAGAAGGAAAAAAAGCTGCTATTTCTGAGAAACATAAAAAGCATAAAGTCACAGAAAGACTGAAAAATTAAAGGATGAAAAATTACATACCATGTAAACACTAACCAAAAGAAAACTGGGACATCTATAACAGTACCAGAAATACACATTTCAAGGCAAATAAATCACTTTGCATGCATATAATAATGCCACTTCAAAATATATAAAGAAACATTTTAAATGAGTGAGTTTTATAGTATGTGAGTTCTAGCTCAACAAAGTAAAATTATCGTGCAATTCTCCCTTCTTTAGTATTCTTGTCAGATATTGGTATCAGTATTAATTCTAGTCTCAAAATAATCTCACACTTGAGGGTGGAAGCAAAAATCCTAAGTGATAATTAGCAATATTATAAAACAATCCAGTATATATAAAAAGAGGATACCTTAATGTCAAAGTTGGGTATATACTAGGAATGCAAGGTTGTTTTTAATATTAGATGGTTAATAGAATATACTACATTAAAATTAAATTAAAAATCATACGATTACTCAATAGACTCAGAAAATCTTTTTTTTTACTAATTTAAATTCACTCTTGACAAACTGGGAGTAGAAAACTTCTTTAACTGGTAATACTGTCTACAAAACATCTATAGTGAACATGATACTGAATGGTGACATGTTAGAAAAGTTTTTTCCTTTAAGTTTAGGCTCATGTCTAGAATGACAACAGGACCATTTCTATTCAACATTGTGCTAAAGGCTTAAGGCAGAAAGTAAGGTAAGGAAATGAAGTTAAATCTGGAAATGAAGAAGTAAACTACCATTATTGCGTATATGACTGTATATAGAAAGAATTCAAATGAACTTAAAGAAAGCATGTTAAAATTATAGGAAAATTTAGCAAAATCTATATAACAGCTATGAAAAATGAATATATAAAATTAGTTATTTTTCATATAAGAGCAACAGAAAGCTGATACAAAAATATACTATTTACAACTCTAAGATACAAATATCTACAAATAAATAATATAAGTAGAAACATCGGTAGAGAATTACAAAACTCTCATGGGTTTTCACCCTGTACAAATATCAATTGATAATGGATCAAAGACCTTATATAAGACCTGAAACTTTGCAACTAGTGCAGGAAAGAGTAGGAAATATACTGGAACATATTGGCATAGGTATTAACTTTCTAACTAGAACTCTGCTGGCTCAGCAACTAAGAAAAAGGATTTACAAATGGGACAACATGAAACTAAAAAGCTTCTGCACTGCAAAGGAAATGGCCACAGAATGGGAGAAAATCTTTGCTATACATCTGACAAGGGATTAATAACCAGAATATACATGGAGCTCAAAAAACTAAATTCCCAAAGAATCAATGACAAGATGAAGAAATGAGCAAATGAACTGAGCAGACTTTTTCAAAGGAAGAAGTCCAAATGGTCAAAACACACATGAAGAAATGCTCAACATTCCTGACCATAAAGGAAATGCAAATCAAAACCACATTAAGATTCCACCTCACTCCTGTTAGAGTGGCTAGCATAGTGAACACAACAACAAATGTTGGCGAGGATGCAAGAAAAAGAAACCCTCATACGCAGTTGCTGGGAACATAAATTAGTATAATCACTATAGAAATAAGCATTGAGGCTCCTCAGAAAACGAAAACTAGAACTGTCATATGACGCAGCAATGTCACACATAGATATATCTCTGAGGTAATGCAAATCAGGATACAATAGAGGCACCTGCACACCCATATTTACTGCAGTGCTATTCACAATAGCCAAGCTATGGAAACAGCCCAGCTGCTCTGCAACTGATGAGTGGCTTAAGAAAATGTGATTTATGTATACATATATATATGGAATATATATAACAAAAATTCAATGGAATTTTATTCAGCCATGAAGAAGAATGAAATTTTGTCATCTGTAGGTAAATGGATGGAACTGAAGAACATCATATTAACTGACATAAGCCAGGTTCAGAAATTCAGAAAGACAAAGGTCATGTGTTTTCTCTCATCTAGATAGATCTGAACACAAATACAAGCAAGATATAGCTATCTATCTATATAGATATTCTTTATCATATAATATATATATTCATTATTGTATATAAATGTGTTTCTAAAGTGGCATTGTTAGAGGAGATGAAGAGAGCCAGAAAAGAAGAAAAGAATGATAGAGTGAATAACATTGAAATACATCATATCTGTGTAGGAACAAGACACAATGAAACATACTGAAAACTGCTGAACGATACAGTGTAGGGGGAAAAGGGGAAGAAAGAGCAGTCCTCAGGAGTTAGACTGATTTAAGCACAACATATTTATAGGTAAAATACCATTGCAATATCCCCACTGAACAATGAACAGACACTTTTAAACAGTGAAGGACAGGAATATAAAACAGGTCATATTAAGGGGAGAGTAATTGCGGAGGAGGAGGGTAAGTGAAGAGGGTAAGGGAGGGAGAATACGGTTGATGTACTTTCTTTTTTTTAACTTTTATTTTGATTAGCATATTATTGTACTAGGGGTGCATTGTGACATTTACAAAAGTGCTTACAATATATCTTAGTTCGATTCACCCCCTCCATTATTCTCTTTTATCCTCCTTCCCCCTTCTTAGAACAGCTTCACCAGATATCATTGTTTCATTTTAACACACGAGTGCATGATATTTCCCCATATTCACCTCCTACACCCTTCCTCTATATCCTTTCCTCTCCCACTGGTACCAACCCTCATCCAGGACCTGTTTTACCCTCCTGTCCATCATTTTGAAAAAAAGACATTTTTGTTTCTTTAGCATAGCCATACAGAGTTTTCATTATGACATTTCTGTGTTTATATGTATTATATCCCAAATTGGTTCATTTCCCTTCATTTTTCTCCTTTCTATTTTAGTCTGCTTCTTATGGTGATTTCAACAGGTTTAAATATTCTACATTCATTATTGTATAGAAAGTGGTTGACATACTTTCTATGCATGTTTGAATATGGAACACTGAAACTTGTGAAAGTCATTTTAAGAAGAAGGGTGGTTGGGAAGAGGGATAATAATGGAGGGGATGAACCAAACCTGGGTACAATATATGTATATGAGAAAATGTCACGATGAACCCCCCTGTATAAAATCATATGCAATAAAAACCTTAAAGAAAGAATCCCCCCAAAACAACTTTCATGGGAAATTAAAAAAAATCAAAATAAATGTTCATGGGTTAGAAGATTCAATATTTTTAAAATGTCAGTTATTCTTTAATTTATTAAAAATTCAGTGCAATTTAAATCAGAATTCTAATAGGTTTTTTAAGTTTAATATTTTTATTATTGTGCTTTTGTTTCTGTTTTGTCTTGGTTTTTGGTAGAACTCCATAACTCAATTTTATAGTTTATAGCAAATTGCAAAGGGATATGACTAGCCCTACCAAAAGAATAAACTGGGAGAAGCTGTTCTATCAGTTATCAAATTCAGCTATAAAGCTGTGATAACTGAATCAGTATGGCATTGGTCCAGTGGTGGACTAACACACCATTGGAACAGAATCGACAGCAGAAATAGACCCATGCATGTAAGGACACTTGACAGGTAGCTTGGAGAACAGCAGGGAAAGGACAAACTTTATCAGATGGTATTGGAACTACTAGGTCTACACTGGGGGAAATTTATTTTGATCCTTACCTCACAGCATATATGAAATTTAAAGGTGAATCAATGACTGAGATGTAGGTAGCAAAACTATAAAGCTTTTAGAATATAATCAAGTATAGCATCTCCATGACCTTGGAATGGAGAAGGCCTTTTTTCAACAGGGCACAAAAATTACTAAGGACAAAGCAAATTCTGGGAAGCCTGGCTACCATAAATTTGACATGAAAATTAATGTGGTCACCATAAAGGAGGATGAACAAGCCATGAAGTGGAAGAAGATTCATGCAAGTTACAGAGCCACAAGGGAATTATATCCATGGCATATAAAAGACTTTGTATGTCAATAAGAAAGCCATTAGAAAAATGGGCAAAAACTTTGAGCAGACATGTTATAAAAAAGATATCAGGTCATGCTTGGTGGTTAATACCTGTAATCCTAGGTCTGAGGAGGTAGAGGCAGGAGGATTATAGAGAAGAGGACTACACAGTAAGTTTGACCCTGTCTCAAAAAGAGAATTCGTTCTAGCTATACATACCAACTTGGAGGAATTCAGATTAGGCACTCCCAGTATTTGTGTGATATTTCATAAATTCCAGAAGTTAATTCAAAGAGTATGGCATTGAGTTGGGAAAGCATGATTCCCTGGCCTTCCCTGCTCTGAATGCTCACAGCGAGGGGTTCTGTAAGTGTCAGGAAATGGCAACTTGGGCCCGTCTAAGGATGCTCTAAACAGGAGAACCATTAGCCATGCCAACAGGGAGACCCCTTCAAGTGCCCTGGGGTGGTCTGAGCAGTGGAGGCCACCAAGTAGATGGGAACATCCCTATGATGGCCATATTACGTTTGAGACAGGGCTTCTCTATGCAGCCACAGGCGGGCCTCAAACTCAGAGCCACTATTGTAGGGAACACATCACAGGTAGACAGCCAAGTCAGGCTGTGAAGACTAATGTTCCTTTATCATTTGTGATTTGGACACTGAAAGTAAAAAAATTCCACAGTCATTTGGAATCTGGGACTCTTGAAGCTAGTGACATATTGATTATAGAAACTTTGCAGATTGTGAAAGAAATGTTAGTTTTCACATTAAGTATGTATTTTATGGTAGATATTCTATGAAATTATGCTTATGTGTAATGATCAGATGTAAAAATCCTGGCTGGGTGCTAGTGACTCACACCTATAATCCTAGCTACTCTGGAGGCAGAAATCATTAGGAATTCCGTTCAAAGCCAGCCAGGGCAAATAGTTTGCAAGATCCTATCTTGAAAAAACCCATCACAAAAAAGGACTGGTGGAGTGGCTCAAGGTGTAGGCCCTGAGTTCACACCCCAGTATTGCAAAAAAAGGAAATGTAAATCCTGCCTGGTTAGTAAAACTACTTGTATTTACTACAGAATGTTGCTTGTGAAGTCAAGCCAGGGCAGACAATGGACACAGGAGAAGTGACAAAAATCCTTCATAATGTGCCGGGGGTGGGGGCGGGGATGTGGTGGGTGTATGCGAGCATGTTTTTGATCATAGGACACATCACAGCACAGCGGGTCACATACTTACCTTGTATGCTGCCTCACTGACAGCCTTGATGTTTGCTTCTTTCCATTTTCCTGGCACCCCGCCAACTACCTCACGATAGTTTACATAGTATCCAGAGATTTCTGCCCCTCCAGTCTTATCTGGTTGTTTCCATCCAAGAACCATTGAATCACGGAAGCTTTCAAGACAAGTGATGTCGTAGGGTGGCGATGGTGCCGCTGTCATAACATGAATATTTTGTAGTGAGAGAGAAATGCATTTATGATTTCTAGACACAAAACTTGCTTAACTGACACCATGTGTGAGGCATGCATCTCATGGTGTAAAATAAAAATGTGAGACTGATCAGTAACTTGGCATCCAACTTAAGTGTATGAGAAAAAAAATGGGGGTAAAAGTGTACTGCAATTATGATTCCAAAGATTAAAAAAAAACCTGGCCTCTCCCAAAAAAAAACCCTGCCCAGCAAAATGGTTCAATATCCTAAAAAAAATTATTAATTTCCACATAAGAAGAAATATTTTTCCCAAGGTATGTATTTTTGTTTCCTTTTTTGGGGGGGTGGTGGTACTGGGGGATGAACTCAGGGTCTTACACTTGCTAGACAAGTACTCTACCACTTGAACCACACCCTAATCCTTTTGCCTTTTAGTTTGTTTTTCATTTAGGGTCTTGGGCTTTTGCCTGGGATGGCCTTGGGCCATGACCTTCCTGTCTTTGCCTCTCAAATAGCTGGGATACAAGAATATACTACCAAGCTTGTTTTTGAGATGGAAGTCTCACTGATTTTTGCCCAGGCTGGCCTCAAATGATGATCCTCCTATTTCCATCTGAGTAGCTGGAATTATAGGCGTGCATCACTACACCTGGCCCAATATGTTTCCTTATGTGTTTCCCTCTTATTTAGAATTTCCAAATGGTTAAGACCTCACAATTCAGCATACTTACCCCTTGTGCGACTTTATAATTAGACAGATTGTCTGTACCAGAAAAAAATCTTACTCTGGAGCTCAGCTAAATGTTGCCTTTAAAAGTAATTTTATTAAACAAAGCACAGGGGATGGATATAGGGAAAATGTGTAGGAGGGGGAATATGGTTAAAATATAATGTACTCATGTATGAAAATGGGAAAATGAGACCTGTTGAAACTATTTTAAGAATGGGGGGAGGAGGGATAAAGAATGATAGAGGAGGTGAATCTAACTAAGATATATTGTAAGTACTTTTGTAAATGCTGCAATGTACTCCCAGTATAACAATAATATCATAATAAAAAAAGAAAAAAATGAGGCACAATCTGTCATGTGACTTTATTTTGGTATACAATTTTTGCCATTTTTACCCTGATGTTGGAATATTCATGTAGTACAAAATACTATATAGCTGTCATTGTGTTTATTACTGCCTAACTAGAAAGATATTTTGGAAAATATTTCAAAAGTTCACCTATAGTTATGTGGCCTCTCTCTCTTTCTCTCTCTCAACAGGTGCTCTACTGCTGAGCCATGCCTCCAGCTATGTAACTTCTGATCAACTGTTCACTTGGATACTGAGATTACAGTTTTCAATGAAGAAAAAATGGTGGGGTGATGCCAAGAAATCCATCTACTCATGTAATAACATCAAAAGGAATTTTTCTTATTTTAAAAGATTCTCAGAACAGTGAAGACTTTTAAGATAAAAACCATTTGTTTGTATCTTCCTTGCTTACCACCTCCATTCTTTACATTAAAAAAAGTCTTGGGGCTGGTGGAGTGGCTCATGCAGTAAGAGCATCTACTTAATTAGCATAAGTTCCTGAGTTCAAATCCCAGTGCAACCAAAAAAAAGAAGAAAAGAAAAATCTTTCTCTTTTTACTTCACAGCATTTATGAATATGGGTTCTCAAGTGAATATTCCATTTTACATTTCATCTTAAGTTGAAAGGATAAATAAAAGTTAAAGAATATAGATAGGGACAGGGGATGGACAAAGTTACTTTAAATTTATCAGCGCTTTTATTTGATAAGAAAAAAGATTTGTCTCCTAGAATATTCAGCCACAAGCACGGAGAATTTTAATTGTTTACTGATAAACAATTTTACATACCTCACTTGTGGGAGTGTGGATCATGTCTTATAGAATATAGGTCTATGTGATTATAATACCCTAACCACCTGCTAAACTTTTCATGGCAACTCAGAGATAGTGACTTGAATTAAATGTGAGTAACCATTTGAAAACCTAGGGATGTGCAATGGGAATTAGTAACTATGATCCAATCCTGGTACCATCTCGCTTCTTGGTGAAAACTTTTCCTCTCTGTGTACAGAACACAAGCATTTCAAAGGGCCTCACACAATTGATTATCAAGTCCTTCCTGCCCTCATGTTCAAGTCTCTTAACCAAGTAAGGCCATGGTTATGTCTTTCTGACAAACCAAAGAACGTTCTAGATTCAATTTCCCTAAAGCATTTTATCATTGCCAAGCTCAAGGAATAATGCATAAAAGCCAAACTCATATACAATTATTTTTACAACTCATGAGACAGAAGTATTTCAAATGGCCAGCTGAAAACAAATTTCAGAACCAACATGATAAAAGTGCACACAGATGAGGACTGTGATCCAGACAATGAGAGGTGAGGACACGATGGAGACAGATGGAACAGCTTGACGTTTTGAATTCTCACCTACTAGATCCTTCTTCTTTTTCGGGGGGTCAGACTTACTTTGCCCCTGGGGAGCTGCTTTCTGTGGTGATGGGGTGAGCTCTTCCTGAACTGTTTCACTTACTTTACTCACTTCTGGGTGGTCCAGGCTGGGAGGGCTACTGGGTACTGAAGGTTTATTAGGTTTGCTAGTGAGCAAAGCATCTTTCTGAAAGGTTGCTGGGGGGGCTCCATGCATGCCCCCCCTGGAGTCTGTTAGTCCACCAGGTACATCACTCAGTTGAGGCCACAAATCTGGAGACACTGCTCTGCCTAAATCGCCAGACAACAGGAATACATGAGCCCGGACACCACATTCACTGCTTTTAGGTAACAGAACAAACAGAAAAGCATTAGGACTGCGAACAGAACAAAACCAATCTTGGTTTAACAGAACTTGCTTGGATTTACAAGAATAGAGAGAGCATACATTTCACATAATTTACACCAGGGAATATTTCAACTTCTCCATATTCGGGAAAAAGAAGAAATGGGAACAAAAAAACCACAGACAGAACAGGAACCATTTCTATTTGCAGTACCCTAAGAGTTTTTAGTTTATATAAGAGAAAGAAAATCTCAGACATTTCTTGAGAGGTATAAGCTCTACTGTTTAACAGAATAAGACTATGAAGTGTGCAAGAGACAGAATATTAAAGACTCTGATTCTAAAACAGAATTATATCCATTACTACAGCAGCACTGCTCTGTACCTCCCCACCTCAGAGAAACATGTCCACTCTTATCTATATGATAAGGAATGTTAAAAAGTAATATGGGATGCTAATTGAAGACAATTGACATTAAATAATCTTTTTTTGGTATTGATACTGAGAATTGAAGCTGGGGCCTGGTGCATCCTAAGCCTGTGCTGTGCCACCTAGCCCAATCTTTCTTTTTAATATGTTAGCAGAACATAGATTTTATTTTTGCTGCTCTGAACTACCTGGGTCTCTTCTCTACTTTATTCAAGATGGGGAGGTACATCACATGCATACATATAGTTACTTTATTACTGGTTTTATTCTGCTGGTTACTTTGGCAGCAGAGTTGAAACACATGATTAAGCAACCACATGTACCTTACATGAATTTTAGAGTGGTTTACAAGAAGCATGTTAATGTGCTATTAGTAAAAACAAGCCAAGCTCTGCTGTGCATGAAATGGCTTTAGTACATGATGGTCTGAGTTACGTGTGATATACCACTCCATGGAATCGGGATGGTCCACCACAGTCCCAGGATGAGCATGAAGTTAGAATGGAGTTTCATACAGGGGGAATAGCTAAAGAAACTTGGAATTATGAAGATGAAAAGGCTACAGATGTACAGAATCTGGATAAGTGATGAAGATCTGAAAAAATATCAGCTATGGAAGGTTAGCAGCCACCCTAAAGTCAGAGAAAATGATCATTTGTGGGAGAAATCATGGAGCCATATGAGAAGCTTTTAAGTCATTTCTAGAGTTGATGGTAACTTGGGAAAATTCATTTTTTCCCTACCAAACTATTCCTAAGAAACTTACCAATAGCAGCTTTGACTTCAATAGCTTCTGAATCCTGGGAATATTCACTAAGTCCAGCTGCATTAACTGCTCTGACCCGGAAAATATAACTCTGACCAGTCACCAGTCCATGACAAGTAAATCTAAAAGGGAAAGAAAATTTCAGAAGACTTTCCTGGGAGGAACATTAAGGAAGATGACTGTTGGGTTAACTGAATGATCTGGCTTTATGAAAAGGATTAATTTTTCGAAAGAAAGAAAAAGTTATAGAGATATTCAGGTAAGATATACATTTTAGACAAGAAGGCAATCAAGCAATTTTTAAAACTCTGTCAAAAAAATGAGCTCTGTTTTTAGCCTGAATGCTTGTCACTGTAATGGGAATAGTAATACCTACACATTAATTTCCATGTAAAGCTTGCAGGGTCTGACATATGTTAGGTACTTAATAAATAATAGGTGCCATTAATATCATTAATTGCTATTTCAGGTATATACTTATAACTGAGAAGTGCTGGCAGCTCCTTGTCATAGAGACCTAATCAGTGTCCCTGAATGCCAGGAAAGGTATGAGTACTTGTGAAATTACACTGGAACCTGAAAACACAGTGAAAAATGATTTCCAGAATTACCATTTAGATATGAGGATGCAATAGTGACTGTCGATCCATGAGCAGTCTCACACATAGAACAATCTTACTCTTTAATAGCTATTATAGCTATAAATTGATGTTTGATGAATCACACTAAAGACTCGAACCCAAGGAAATAATAGGTCTGCTAAGGACTCTATTACTATTAGTTTGTTCAAATAGTTAATAAAGGAAGCCATAGCTTTCCATCTTTAATGTCAGCCTCATTCAATGAATATTTATTGAGCACGTTAGTGTTCAAAACATTGAGCTTGACATTGTGGATATGAAGATGAATAAACAACAGCCTGCCCTTTGGCAGTGCCTACCTGATTGTAGAAAGGCAAACTCTGCCTGTGCTCAAGATTGCTGCTAAATAGCTCCAGGAAAACGTTGGAGAAGCCAGAGTAAAAATGAAATGCACAGACATTTCATTGTAAGAAACAAATCTCTCCCTTTAATCTGGTCTCTATTCTCATTCTACAAAAGAACCAACTCAACCTGGCATCCTTTGGGAGTCCTTGACCTTGAAAGGGGCCCAAGCCAGAAGGTGCCTGCCTGACAATTTCTGGGGAAGCCACCTCTCAGACTGGTCCTAAATCAAAAGAGGCCCAGAATCTGCATGCAGAATTCACCATCTGTTTACAAAGAGAATGGTTCAAAGCAATTAAAAAAACAAAAAGAACTCCCCCCATTGAAAACAGATACAAAGAGGTGGTAAAGTATTCTGCATGTCCTTGCTCGGTGTTATTTATGTCTGCTTAGCATTGGGTCCAATCACGTCATGTTCAGAATTTGTAAAATGTTGATACTTTGTTCTCTGTTCATTTAAAATGCCAGGATATTCATGTTTAGTAGAGCTTATTACAGCCTTGCAATCTAGTATCACTTTGCATATTAAAGATTGGAATAGAAGGGTAAGAAAGGAAGAAATGGCAAAGAGGCAAAGAATCAGAAAAGAGCTATAAAATGAACTTCTAGAACAGTTGGCTATGTGGTCCTAAGTGTTTAACATCACAAGTCAGCCTTTCTTTCCGAAGCGTATTACATTAGACAGGTTCTGTTTTCAATTCATTTGGGTAAAGTAAACGTGTTTTTAAAAGATAACCTCCCTCCCTTGGATGCCAGTGCTGCTCGGACCCACAATGGTTCTAGGACCCACTCAGTTACCGTGAGCCCTTCACTGGGTTGTTGTTGCAGGGCTCCCACTTGCCAGAGCCAAGGACGCTTGACTCAATGTAGTACCCGACCAGCTCTGTGACATCTTTGGACTCCTCCCAAGAGACCACCACTGAAGTATCAGTATTTCTACTTGGGATGATTTTTCCAGGGGCCTTGGGGATATCTGAGTAAAGAAGACAATGGTGATAACATTCAGAGAGGTTAAAAAATTCTGTCTTATCGTACCTCCATAGAAACTGTATACAAATAACTATGTAAAACCTACAGTTGCTTTATTTTACAATGTATTTGTTATAAGTCAGAAAATTTAAACCATGTTATTTTGGAAGCATAATGATAAACTAAATTTCCATGAACTTCAGAAAAACATATTAGCTATTGAAAACTTCTGGGGAGGTTTACTTTTTATAAGTAAAAATAACAAATTTTTGTTTACTATATAAGTTAACAACAGAGCCTTCAATTGAATTTACGAGAGAAGGGTATTACCATTTTCACTTCTGACCACATATAAAAGTATACTAATTTAATTCTTGCTTTGGAATTTTCTCTGGACGCAAAGTAAGCTCACAGTTGCTCAACCTGATCCTACTTACCAAGTTTGTCCCCTACCACGGTTACTTCCGTTGCCTCTGAGGGTTCACCAATTCCTGCTGAATTGGAACAGCGGACACGAAAGCGGTAGGATTTTCCCTCAGCCAGGTCAAACAGTGCAAAGCGAGGAGACTTCACAGGGAGCTCCGTGTTCACCCGCTGCCAGTTTTCTGTTCCCGCATCACACTGCAAGAAGAATAGGCACACCCACTGAAAGGCCCGCGAGCACAAAGGGAAACCAAGGCCAGGCATCTCGAAGTTTTATTTACCTGCCAACAAACTGCCACCTGCTTCTGGTGTTGGACTGGAGAAGAAATGTAGAGGAAGTAGGGGATTAGGCATCGTAAGTCCACAGGATCTCCTTCATCAAACATGGCTTTGTATTGTTTGATATAGGGCTTACTTTTTAATACTTGACTTCCTCAGATATGAATATAATCATCAATCTACATATAGAAGTCTTTATTTCAAGGATAATTTGGAATTTTCAGGACATTGCCATAAATATTATTTTAATTATTATTTAATTATTATCTACGACTCATGCCATCATTCAGTTCTGTGCTCAGATACCATCTCCTCTAAAAGGCCTTTTGATTGTCTCTTCCCCACCACCAATTTAGAGAGATTCTTGGCTCTTTTTTTCATCACTCTCTATCCTTTACCCTGCTTTGTTTTTTTCCAAAATATTTATCAGTATCTGAATTAAGTTATTTATTTGTTGTCTTCACTGCAAAGTACATTCCATGAGTTCAGGGAGCTGTCTTATTCCCTGCTGTACTCCAGAGCTTAGAACCATATCTGGCACAAAGTCATCAACTATTTTTTTTTCCTAAGTGAATGAATAAAGTTAATGAAATACAAAGATCATGTTCTTTTTTTTTCCTTGCCCCAATTTTAGAATAAATCATAAAATAATTTAAAGACATTCTATTCTTAAAGTTAAAATGATCTAGAGTGACTCGAAAATACTTGGATGAAGGATGTGATGGCTATTTGAGTTGTGATAGATTACATAGTAAGAAAGTTGTCAGCAGTTAGCTCAGTGATCCTTTCTCTCTCTCATTCCAGCTTCCAGTCTGCTCAAGCTCAGCAGAAGGAGATGTCTTCATATTCTTGCTTATTTTGCTACAGAAATTTTTAACATTTTTAAGAGACTTTTCCAGAAATCCAAATTTTGAGACAGATTGATAACTTGTCAAAGATGATACATTTGGAGGCGATAAGTTCACAAGTGCATCACTCAACATAATTTCCATTGACTTGATCTGGGAGGCATGACCGGTGGAAGGAACCCAAAGATACAGGGTCTGATCCCAGGTGTGTTGATAACTGAGCTGCATGATCTTGATCTCAGTTTCATCTCTGTAAAATGGGAAAACTTAACAAGTTGACCTCTTGAGTTTGTTTCAATGTCTTTTCTGATACTGTGTTATTTGTGTGGGGCATCTGTTGCCTACTAAGGGATAAAATTCTCCCAAACCTTTAATCTTTTACAGTTTTGACATATTTTCCCCACAGGGAATACATAAAGAATTACCAGTCACTTATACTTTCATAATAAAAATTATAGCTGCCTTTTGCTGTCCTAAGAGCTTTATAAGCCATTATAAACTATGCTGTCACAGTTCTCAAGAGAAGATTTAGACTGAAAAGCAGCACAGTGTAATGCAGGTTGAGTGTCTCCTATTTGAAATCCTTGAGACCAGAAGTGTTTCAGAGTTGGGAACTTTTTGGATATTGGAAAATTTGCATAGACTTTACCAGTTGAACATTCTCAAGCTGAAAATCAGAAATCTGAAGTCTTTAAGTCTTGTTGGCTCATGAATTTGGATTTTTGTATTAGTGGTGTCAGCCTATAGTTGGATTTATGGATTTAAGCCCTAGCATGCCTCATACCTGCTGTGTTACTTAAGCAAATTACATATCCCATCAAGGCCTCAGTTTCCTCATCCATAAAATAGGCGTGATGAAAATAAAAGTATGAACTTCACAGGGTTACTTTAAGAATGAAGTGGGTTGACATGTGTAGAATAGTGTCTGGCCTATGCTAAGTACTAGCTGCTTTCATTCCTGTGATGGACCCAGAGCTGGCATGTGATATAGTCCTTGTCTCTGATCTGACTAGATATTTGATAGGGGAATGAGTAAAAGAGCTCAAGACATAAGACACCTAAGGAAAAAGTCTGGGGCTGAAAAGAACAAGATAGGGTGGCTTGTAGTGCAGAAATTGGTTTACCTGATTCCCTTGCTAATAATTCCCTTAGTTTCAATCATTTTAGAGATCACAGATATGACATAGATGTTTGGCTCTATACCTGTAGACATGAATGGCAGGTTCATGTTTTATGTGCATGCAAATCACAGGTGGAAAGTTCCATGAAATGCAAGCACAGGGTAACCTAAGAGGCAGCACTGCTGGGCGCATGATCACTCTGGGGATGGAAACACTGTAGGACAAGAGCGAGAGAGCCATTTCCCCTTAGAAAGGTCAACACTTCAGAAGTAGTTCATCAGAAATAATTTTAGACTCAGCTCAGAGTGCTTTGACATTTGGACAGTTGTGTAAATGCACCCAGGTCTCTGGATGTGTTTTGTATCCCCAATGCCTCAGCATCCAGGGTGCTCTGTAAGAGTGAACAGTGCCCTGTGCAACCTTTCCAGTGAATGCTGTACTCATAAACATCCTCTTCTACTTCATCCAAATGGATGAGCTAGTGGGAGAATATTTAACATTTTAATCACAGATTCACATTACAGTCTTATACAGAAAATTGATGTGACCAGAGGAAATGTTCAACAGAAGCCAATGTTGAATCATCTGAAGAAAATGCCTCAGAACTGGGTTGTTACATGTCATTATTATAGGAAAGACAGTAATTACTGTCACAGAGATAATTCAGAACCTCTTCCTGTGGAGCAATTCAAAGTGGCCTGCGGTCCCGGGAGGGGTGGGTGTTAAACACACTAGGAAATGAACATTTATCTATCACTATTCTTGTCTTCTTTTTTTTTTTAACTCTTAAGACATTACTTGAGTTATATTTTAGTTGAGGCCAATATTTAGAAATTATAAAAATATAAATATTTAGTATTACTTTAGTACTACCAGACTCTTTTGGAAAATACAATGCACATGGAAGGGATGGATGCATTTACTGTTACCAATTTGCTAGGAATAAGAAAAGAAGGCACGCAGCTTAAAGACATGAGCTAAATATCTATAGTAAAGACAAGTAATTAATAAAGGGAAATCACAGACCTTAGCATTTATAGCTCTACTATAATTTTCTGAAGAGCTACCAATTTTAAATAAATAAAAGACAATAAAGATATGTTGTTACCTAATTTGTAGATGTTTGCATTTACCTAAATGCCTAAGAAATGTATTCTCTTACAATAATCATCAGAGAAAGTAACCTAATAGATGTTCTGAAAATGAATGACCAGACAAGTACTCAAAATAAAAGAAGAAAATTAATTGAGTTCCATATTTTTGTAGGAGGAGGTATGGCTCAAGCAGTAGAATGCCTGCTTTATAAGCACAAAGCCCTGAGTTCAAACTCCAGCCCCACCAAAAAAAAAACAAAAACAAAAAAAAAGCCAACTTTGCACATTTTTGTAGGAAAAGGGTCTTTCTATGATTTTGCCATCAGAATAAAATATAAATGATAAATTTTCATCCTGTCATATAATTTTATAAAACTAAAATTAAAAAGTACAAATACTGGTTTCATTCGCTGTTCAAAACAATAGTGCAACCCTATCAATAAAAATGTAAATGTCCTTACATATAAGATGAAAATTTACTATTATTCTTCCTATTATTAATTATAAGAATATATAAGAATATATTCTTATATTAAATATATATTAAATATATAATTATAAGAATATTATTAATAAGAATATGAGCCACATGAATGCTAGGCAAGTGTTCTACTACTGAGCCCTTTAACTCTAATCAAAACTTTTTAAAGAAATGGACTTTAAACCTCTCTGTAAGCTAATTCTCCTTGAACATCCTTTTCCAGGAGTCATGGTCCTTTGCACCAAGGACTTCTTGAACCCCTTTGACCTGTGCCTTGCTTACAAGCTCTTCTTTGCTTCTATATTAGAAGCTGGATCAGTTTTCCCAATAATGTCTTGGCCAAGTCTTGGGTCTTTTCTATTTGCTGGGCATAAATGTTTATGAGAACTCCCCCTGACTGGGTGTATGATTGATTCACACATCATCCTCATCCATTCCACTCATTCTAGGCCTTTATTGCATGCATCCTTTCTACTGTTCTGTTGCCCAACATAATTGTAAGAAATTTTGGGGAAAAAAACTAGCCAATCTTATGTCACTCTCCCACCAGTAGTGTGTGAGGGCTTGCTGTTTGAAAATATTGCAACTTCTCTATTCCTCTCACCTCAGTGATGTTCATTCTCTACTTCAGAAGGATAAGTAGTGTAGAGATGAAAACCCACAGACAAAGCAAACGAAACAGAGACTCTAAAAAGCAGCATCATAGAGGCAATCTACAATTTCAATTTCAGGAATATTTATCTCTCTGTTTTGTTTTTTTTTTTTTGTGGTACTGGGGTTTGAACTCTGGGCCATATGCTTGCTAGGCAGGTGCTCTACCACTTGAGCCACTCCACCAGTCTATTATTTCTTCTTTTATAGGGGTATTGATTTAAGGTCTGTGAACCTCATAGGACTCTGGGTGATCTCTCTGAACTTTGGGTAAATTTCTGTATGGTACATATTTCTCTCTCACTTTCTCTCTCTCTGGGCAGCCCTGGCATTTGAACTCAGTACTGCTTGCTAAGTAGGTACTCTACCACTTGAGCCACTCCCCCCAGCCCATTTTCCTTTAGCTCTTTCTGCTAGTCTCTTTTGCCTGGGGCAGGCCTTGGACTGCAATTCTGCTACTTCTGCCTCTTTCATAGCTGGTATTATGTGTGCTACCATGCCTGGCTTATTTACTGAGAACAGGTCTTGCTAACTTTTTATGCAGGCTGACCTTGAACCTCGATCCTCCTATTTCTACCTCTACCACACCTAGCCCATGATACACATTTTTCTATGGAGAAAATTTATAGTTTGTAAGAATTTAAAGAGTTTAGGATATACCACACCCCCCCCCCATAACTCCACCGTGACTAGAAATTTAAGCTCTACTTTTTATAAGAAAGCTTTAGGAAGTGGCATGGGCAATGTTGATTCTAAAGTCTTACCTTTTCCACAAAGTACATGATGCCCTCATGGCCACGCTGGCCAGGGGGCTTCCAGCTTAGCACTACATAGCTCCGGGTGGCCTCAGTGACAGAGAGGTCTGTGGGGGGCCCAGGAATGATACCCTCTGAAAAACAATAAGGAAAAATGAGGCATGCACCTTCTAGGTAGCCCTGAATACTTCCTCCTGGAAGAGTTAATTATGGCTCCAAACATAAAGAAGTACTTTGTCTCTAAATTTCTCTTTAAGACATTTTTTTTTTTATTCAGTTAGTCATTCAAGTGCCATTGAGAATTTAGCACAGAGCACTAAGGAACCTGGGACCTTTTTGTATTTGTTTTTGAATTGTTAGTTGAGTGCGTGAAAACAGAAGTGGAACAGCACAGGGCAGTGCTTGCTCATGTGCTGAAGGACAATGAAGAAGGCACACTGGACGAAGTCTAGTGTGTCCTGGGGTGGTGGGGTTGATCTTGTGTCGAGGTCTATCAGATATGGTGGTACAATGGTCCTGGGTGGCTCTACCTCATCATTTAGTCCTGTCTCGTCCTAGGAAGACATACAACATTTCCTAGATGAAGCAGGTACTTATCATTCCTTCACCTATACTGGCACTTCTGGTAGATTCCCCCGACTCTGGTGTGCCTTTCTGTTTTCAGTGGAGTTTGTATTTCTGTTCTTAACTCCATCCTTCAGATACTTACTTTATCTTGACCTTTGGCATCTCTGTATTTCTAGACCCTTTCTTCTTTTCTTCAACTGTAAACCTAACCTCCTTGGGACCACAGTAATACAATTTCAAATATTAATAGAAATATGAACTACTTACAGATAAATCTAATAAAAATGTGCAGGATAAAAATGCATACTGAAAGTACTCAACTGAGATAAATTAAAAAAAATTCAATAAAAGCTGATATGTGCTTTATTCATGAATAAAGGAATGTACATTCACACAAACACTGAAGAATACTCATAGAAGCTTTTAACAGTGAATGGATAAGTGGAATGAACTGATATGTGCCTCAACATGGATAAGTCTCATAATAATTATACTTAGTGAAGGGAACCACATAAGAATGAGTGTGATTACATGTATTTAAAATTGTGGACAATGCAAACTATATTGACAGAAAACAGATCAGCAATGACGTGGAGATGTGGGAGAGATGAGAGAGAGGAATTACAAAGGGACATGATGAAATTTTAGGAGTGATAGATTATTTTCATTATTTTGATCATGGCAATAACGACTTCAGGGCTGTAAACACACATAAAATTTAGCAAATTGTACATTTTACGTATGTGCAGTTTATTATACAATTCTTGTATACCAATAAAGCTTTAAAAATAAAATTTAATTCTCTGAGGCCTGGGGGTGTAGCTCAATGGTAGAGTGCATGCTTACCATGCACAAGGCCCTGAGCTCCATCCCGAGAACCACTCCCCAAATGAGATTCTTTGATAAGTTAATTCATCATCTCTAAATGTTTCAGCATGTACTTTCCAAAGCATCCTAAATAATATACATGGCACCCTCTACAACAAAAGATAAACCACATAGCAAAACATCAGCAATATTATCTGGGGAAACTAGAGTTTTTACCTGTAGGTTCCTCTTCAGTGACAATGATCTGTCCAGTCCAGGGTGCCGAAGGGCGACCTGAACAGAGACAAATTTAAAAATCACAAACATTCGCAAGTGTGGTTTTAACTGTTCTGATAAACTGGCCAGATTAGTCACAAATGGGTTTATTCCCAGTTCACTTAGGCATTTTCCTTATGCATCATTATCAGACGTGTATATGTACTGTGGGGTACATGGCATCTGTCTTCACGGGGCTCACAATCTATCAGAGCTTAGAATCTGCCTGTATTGCTTGAATCAACTTTTTTGGAATTCTACTTCACAAGCTAGGTAAGTAATGTGTGCTCATGTAATGTGCAATGCAGATCTTCTGAACAAGTAGACCTTCTCATCTTTTACTAAGAAATAGCATGTGTTTGGGAGAAACATTTCCAGAACAATTGTAGTCACAACGAAGATTGAAAGAGGAGAGGGAATGCCAATCAGGTGCTAAGGTTCAGTGACAGCAATTTAAATCAGCTCAGATCAAGGGTAAGGAAAATGGAATAGATGGGAACAGAGTTAAAGAAGAAATTCATTCTGCAATCCCATAAACATTAGAAAGAGAATAGGTCAACTCCTGCTTTCAATCAAGGGGCTTTTTACCAGTTTGTACAACAGGAGAAAGGTGGTAAAGAAAATTACTTATTCTCAATTTAAACAAATCTTATTTTGGTGGAATTTTTAAAAAAGGAATAAAGGAAAGTATGAGATGGAATTTGCAAATTTAGGAAGGAGGGAGAGAAGTTGGATGGTTGGTGAAAGAGGACTGGAGAACAATCAAGGAATCTGATTAGACACAGGTACAAAGAAAAGGTGACATTATTTTACTTAGATTTTTGCGATGCCACCGTGCCTAATTAAGATTTTGCCTCCAACGTATATTTGGCAGTGTCTGGAGACATTTTTGTTCATCACAACTGGGAAATGATGTTACTGGTATCAAAGTTGGTAGAGGAAGATATATTGTTAGGCAGCCTACATTCATGACACCTAAACAAAGAATTACTAGCCTAAAATGTCAATAGGGCCAAGGCTGAGATGTCTGGTATAGATAGAAATGTTACTATCCAACAATTCCTATAATGCCATTGCATGGTCCCTATTATTGTGGATGGCATGTGAATTCCCATGAACCCAACGGAGGATATAATTCATGTACTATGATTTTGACATTAAGAGGTTAAACAGATGAAAAGATTATTTTATACTGTTTAATATGGAAATCCAAATTTAGATCTGATATAAATAATGTAAATATGTTTTTCTGAAAATAAAGAGAAAAATCATAGTGTTGATGTACTACTGCTTTAGGAGAGGATTGTGAGGTTAAGAATTTCAATTATATTTTGAATGCACTAATAACATGAATAAAAATGTTCTCCAGGCTATTTGTTTTCAGATTTTATTCCACACATATTGCCTGAAATACAGATTAACAAGGCAAACTTGTTAATATAAAACTTGTTCAAATATAAAACTAAAATAAATTAAGATAAAATAAAGCCCTTAAGAGAATGGATGAGTCAAAAACAACAACAACAACAAAAAACCCCTCACGCTTTTTGTTTTAGGGATTCTCCCTCCCCACCTCCCCTTCTTCAGGATCTTCTGATCAAAAAAGGATTTCTTATTCCTATCTCCCTCTAGTGGAAGGGAGGGGAGTAACCTTGTAATGAAGCCTATTGCAGTTATTTTTTAAAGGTTTAGGAAGATACTGATAAATGAAAAGTGCTTACTTTTAAGTCTAGCTTTCTCAGCTGGATCCAGAGCAGCCACAGGCTCAGAAACTCGAGATGGTAGGCCTATTCCAGTTTTATTCACAGCTCGGACTCGGAATATGTAGGAACGACCTTCTATCAACCCAGTGACTGGAAATCGAGCAAACTTCACAGGTGTGTCGTTACATTGTGACCAGCAATCTGTGCCTACCTCACACCTATGGGAAAGAGTGAGAGTAACAAAAATATGACACAAAGTATGGCTAAACTGATAGCTCCAAAGCACAAACCCACCCAGTGGCTTCATATCTTCCCTGTGTTAATATGTAACTCTGACATGGCTTGCTAGTTATTTAGGCTGCAGACACACAATTCCACTCAAATGCAATGTACCTGAAGCATTGCTTTAAAAAAGTTAAATGATAACTAGCACTGCAGTTTGGAAAATAGCTTACCATATTTTCTTTCTTGATGGTCACTACATCCTGAGAGGTTGGGAGGTTAGGAGGTTATTGTAATATGTTTGTTTATTTAAGAGATGAGATTGAGAGAAGCAGGGGAAAATTAAGTATTTGTAAACTGGTTTTTTAATTGAGTGCTTTTACAGCAGTTGGTACCCAGCAATGGAGGGAGGGGCACTCCTCAGAAAGGAATGCGAGTGTTCATTTCATGCTATTGACCTGATCAATGGAGTTTTGGAGACTCAGTATGTGGTTGAATTATACAGCATTAGATAGGATTAAGCAACTCCTTGTTTTTTACAAGCTAGAACATGGCACTTTTATTTCTATCACTTCCCCAGTGTGGCTCTATGCCAAAAATGTATCAACTTTCAAATGATTTCTTTGGAGGTGGGAGTGTCAGAGGCAGTATAAAGTAATGCGGGGGAGTATCTTCCCTTCCTCTTCAGCACTTTCCATTCTTTGACATGGACAGTGAACATTGTCTTCAACATTACATCAAGTGCTATCAAATGTAGCTTCATCCATTTCACCTAGATCTTTTCCTTTACAGAAGTTCTCAAGCTGCAGTGGGTAGGACTTGGCAGGAACCTGACCGGGCTAGGACCATTCTTTAAGCCACCCATGAATCCAGAGATTCTGCCAGGACTCTCCGTCTTCCCTGTGCAGACACTGCCATGGTGGCCTAGTGATATCAGAACGTTTACTAACCCTCATGTGCGCAGAAAGAAAGGTGGAGAGCAGTTGCTCTAGAAAATTCTACAGCAGATTGGAACAGAAAGCAATGAATCCCAGTTCTGCAGTTTACTACCTGAGTGACCTTAGCTGAACTAGTGTTTCCTCACTGGCATGATCTCTAGGATGGTTATGGGTTAGTGGTAAATATATGAAAAGTGTTTAGAGCAGTGCCATGCATGTAGAAAATGCTTGATAAATATTAGCCACAAGGTAGTTACTTTTATGACTAAGGCAAGAGCAGAGCAAAATTGATTGTCCTTAGCCTTTCACTGATTAAATTTCACGAAAATTTGTCAGACAATAAAACAGAAACTGCAAGTAAGAATCTTTGTAAACCTTCGCAATTTATCATTAGTAAACGAGGCCTCCATATTAGTTCACGTGTATGGTTAAACAGTATATAATTTACTATAAATATTTCTCTGGAGGGTATTGAGATCAATGGGTATACATTGTTATAAGTATAAGGTTTAAAACAGTGACAAGTGACACAGATTATCTGTCCCTCATGGTTTCCACAATAAAAATGACAAGAGAACTGAAGCAACTATTTCAATAGGAACAATGTATTTAGGCCAGCAATCTAAATTTATTGTCTGTATTGCTCAAACTCGCTGGAGAATTAATGTATAAAACCTAATTATTATAAATATCAGAGCCTTTATGTTTTGGAGAATGTAAACAGCAAGGACTCATATAAGTATATATAAAATTTAATACTATGGAATTTTGTCATTATTTCTCATATAATTTGAATAACTTAAAAACACATCTCATGATGCAAATAAGAATTCACTTGTATTCTTAAAGCCAATATTCTTAAATTACTGATATACTAGGAATATGAATATTAAATATATTGGGTATCAGCTATTTCATTTCTAAAGTGGCTTCTATTAGATCTACAAACTCATGACATTCTTGCCAAATTAGTGACTTGTGTTGGTAGTCAAATTCAAAGAATTTATGTTTGGAATTTAGTGAGATAGATATAGATATGAGTGCACGTATTATTTATATATGTGTGTATGTATGTATATATATATATACAGATGCATATATGTATGTATACAGAGAGAGAGAAAGAGACAAAGAGAGGAAGACAATGAGAAATAAGAGAGAAAGAGAGGAGAGGAAAACCAGAACAGAAAGTATTTCACTTAGAAATGATGGGAGAAATCAAGCATGCATCTCTCTGGCCAAAGAAATCTAACTGAAGTTAGGAAACACTAACTTATCAATAAAATATCCCAGGATAGGGCTCCCTCCATCTACAGCTGGCTGCTTCCAAGAGATGATGATATAATCTTTGTTGGCATCCAAGCACACCACATCCAAGGGTGCAGCTGGGGCTCCTTCAATCTCTGCATCAGCATCTGTGGAGACAGAGGGATCCTGTTAACCCTCTCAGTTGTGCTCTGCCAGCTTGGCAGGTATAGGTCATGGTGCATACATTTCTTACTATGCCACCACAGTGGCTATGTCTTTGGCCCCAATATAGCAAGCTTCAAATCTTGTAATTTGTTCACCAACATAACAAGATGTGCTTTATACCTTCAGAAGGAAGAACATTATGTTAGAAAATAGAAAGGGCTCTAAAAAGAACCCATTACCTTTGCCTTACAACCCTTTCTGTTCAAAATGCTCCAAAACAAAATTAATAGAAAGATGTTGGAAATTGTTATCAGACGGGACACTTGTGCCAGAAAGTCTGTTTTTAAAGCTGATTGTGCAATGTTACTAATAAACAATGAAAGACTCCCAACAGGACCAGCAGCCCCTTCTGTCATCTTATGGTGATATACACAAGACATTCTGGTGCATACACAAGAGAATAAGAGCAAGGGATCTTTGCCCATTCTTAGGCTAGACATTACCATTTTAGAGGAGAAACAAAAACATCCACTTCAACCAAATGTGATGGTTAATCTTGACTGTCAACTTGATTGGATTGAGAGATCCCTAGGAGGTTAGTAAAGCAAGCCCATCTCTGGGTGTGTCTGTGAGGGCATCTCTATAAATGATTAGACCATGAGGGCTCCAACCTAATTAATGCCTTAATCTACTGATGGATTCAAAATTCGAATAGACTATTGAGAGGTGGTGGGACTGTGGAAGGTGGGGCCCAGTTAGAGGAAGTAGAGCATTGAGGCTATAATTTTGAAGCGTGTGTCTTGCCCTGGCTCCTTCTTGTCATGGCCCTCTGCTTCCTGGTTGCCAAGAGTTGAAGTGCTCTGCTCTACCAAGCCCTTCCAACATGAGGTACAGCCTCACGACAGGCCTAGAAACATGGAACCAGCCTACCTAGACTGAAACATCTGAAACAGTGAGCCAATATAAATCCTTCCTCATTAAAACTTTTTTTCCCAGGTATGTCACAATGATAAAAAAAACTACCATACCAGAAGGCTCTTAAGAAAAGAACTCTGACAATATCCACATCTGAGCCATATTTATCTGAGTTTAATAAAGTCCAGGATAATGTAAGAAACAGAGGACAGTGACTTTTTATGAAATGGGATACTCTGAGAATATGGTCCCCTTAGGCACTAGTGAATCAGGGCTGCTTTTAAGAGGTGAGAAAGGGAAATCATGATATTCAGTTAGTAACCTTTTGTTTATTTTGCAGTAGTGGGATTTGAACTCAGGGCTTAGACCTTGTGCCACTCTACCAGCCCTATTTTGTGATGGATTTTTTTGAGATAGGGTCTCACAAACTATTTGTCCGGGCTGGCTTTGAAACTCAGTCCTTCTGATCTCTGCCTCCTGAGTACCAAGGATTATAGGCTTGAGCCACCTGTGCCCAGCTCAGTTGGTAACCTTTTAAGTGCGAATGATTAAGACAAGAGGCAGCAGTCCACATTTGCCAGGTTTTCCTGGCAACTGACCAACCCTTTCATGAATAGAGTTAGTAAGAGGACACTTACCCCAGGGAAAGCACTCTTGTTGACTGAATAGTTTTTTCCTATGATCTACACTTCTGTAACACTTATGAGTTCCTAAGACATTTGATACTGTGGCAGGAACATTTTCAGACTTCTGAACTTAATATGTTTGCATTACCTGTGAAGAGCTCAAATTACCTGGATTTTGAACTTTTGTTTCATGTCCCATAAGTCAGCAGAGAAGTGTCTCTAGGCAAATGTCTCTTGAAAATATGCTAAAGGAGAATGTGACTAAGTCATTGTGCCTACAACTGAATACAAAATCCCTGCATGCCACACAAGAAATGGGTATTTTGGTGGGGAGAGATTTCTTCTCCTCCAGGCTTTGAGAACACAGGATGGGGACAGCTGATGGTGAAAGGAGAGCAGTGCTAGAGTGGAGGTGGGGAGAATGACCCTGACATGCCTAAGTAGCACAAGAGGTACTGCTAGAAAGCCACTCAGCCTTCAGGGGGACAGCTAGCCATGTCCTTTTGTCAATGGCCTGTGTCATAACAACCAAAACCTCTGATGGAGCAGTTTAATTCGCCATTGCACTGATGTATGATAGTAGAGACATCCTGTAACACAACCTGGCAGACAGCAGGAGGGAGGAGACATGTTCTGGCATTTTTATAACATTGTTTGAAATATGCCATTCATGGGTGAACTTGACAATCTTTTAAATACTCAGGCATTCCTCCATTCTTTTGTTCATTTCATTCATTCAATACTTTTCTAAGTAGTAAACACGAAAGTTAAAAAATAAGGATTATTCTTTTCATCAAGAAGGTACAACAGAGCGGGGGAAGCGATATACTTGGAATGACAAGAACGCAGCTGTGAGGCGTCGTGGCATATTATTTGGCTCCTAGCGGCTGCCATACAGCAGGGGCCACGGTACCCGTTCAGGCAACATTAATCCTCTTTTGCATCTCTGCCCTTCTCTCTCCCAATTTACAAATAGCCTGATTAAATTAATTGAGTCAGATTATCATCTGACCTCTGGAACAGACTATTAATAACTTTTTTCAAAATGTAATTCTATTGTTTGGCTGTATGATAAAAGTAGTACATGATTACAGTATGTATTTGTTTTCTTTTTTTGCTGATTTATATAATTTATTTTCACTATGTGATAAAACCCTGGCCAAATATGGGCAGCTCTGCAATGTGTTTCTGCAGACATATGGTGCTTTATACACGGATCATGCTGGTGTAGAAGCTATTTTCTAAGCAGCAAAAACACCAGAGCTCCAAAATAAATGCATCAAAGTGGCCTCACGCAACTCAGTGAATACAAAGTTCTAAGATACATAAAATATCATTTAAACCACCTTGGAAGTTTCTTAAATATAAATTTTCATACGATCCAACAATTCTACTGTGGGTATGTACTGAAGAGAAATGAAAATGTAGTCCTATAGGTATGAACATCAGTGCTCACAGCAGCAGCAGCCTTAAACACCAGAGTGGAAACAATTCAGCTGTCTATAAACTGGTGAATGTATACACAAAACAAGGCACATATATATATTAATTACTGTTTAGCAACAAAAAACCAATATGTATTATAACGAGCCTCAAAACATGCGAAGTGAAAGAAGGCAGACACAAAAGGACACAAGTGTACAAAAATGTCCAGAAAGGAAATCGGTAGAAAAAGAAAGCAAATTAGTGGTTGCCAGAGGCTAGATTGGGTATAGTAGTGGGAAATAGACATGAGATTAGGTGCAGTTGTGGGTGATGGCTACACAACTCTGTAAATATACTAAAAAGCATTAAAGTCTACATTTAATGTATGCGAATCATATGATACATAAATTCTACATCAGTAAAAATACTTTTTAAAAATTAAAATGTATCATGTAAGATAATTTTATAAATTGAATCTTTTTCTAAAAGCTAAATTCACAATGATTACTAAAATATTTCTTTCCTTTTTTTCCTTTTCATCTTTTCAATCCTGTCACATCTGACAAATTTTAGAATCTTTCCATTTCCTCAATTTGTGGATTTTAAAAACTGACTTTAATATGAATTTCAAGTTTTGACACCCTTCCGCCCCGCATGTATAGCTAAGTCATGTGAAGTCTAGCCTAAACCTAGCAGTGAGGCACAATTTGAGTGTGCACTGAGAAATACAGAGGAACCCTAGGCCATCCCAGGGATTCCAGAAAAGGCCCATAAAGAAGCACCTGAGTCTTCTTTTAATAGCTATCGATGTTCTCTGCTTCAGATAAGACAACTGAGAGCAAAGGAAAAGACTGCTTATTCAGGGATGTCAGTCAGGTTTATCCATGTGGTTTAGCTAAACAAACTGACGAGTTCCAGAGAGTCAGTTTTCACTGCAAGTTTTGCAGAAGGCAGGCACCTCTCTTCTCCAGCAATATCTGACTTTTCCCATGATGCTTTTGTGGAAGAGATAGGCTGTTACATTTTTTCAGATGTAATAAATACTCATCAGTTGTTGGTCCATGGCAAAATTCAACAATCATTTATTATTGTTCAACACAGATTATTTTATTATTTTTCCTGTTTCCTCTTAGGACTAAAACACCTGAGCATTAACAGGGAACACATGGGCCAACTAGAGATCAGTCATCCTTGGTGAGGGCTGTGTACATGGTTACTGTTCACCAAGCAGAAATGAGGTGAGCAGCTCTGCTTCTCTCCTCCACTTCCTCCCTTTTCCCTCCCCGTGGCCTGGAATGGAAACCTGGGACAGTACCATGAGTGGAATAATGGGATCTGGGGCACTGAATGACCACACTGAGCAGAGACATCTGGAATATCCCCCTCGCTCTAGATTGATGGATATAAGTAAACTTTCAATTGCTTCATTTCAGCAGCTTTGCCCATATCCATCTCTTAATTAAAATTGTGGGTAAGAACTGAGAAGACCTGTATTCTAGACTACTTCTGCTTCTGAGTATTTTGGTAAATTACTGTACTTTGGTGTTTTGTGTGTGTGTGTGGTACTGGAGATTGAACCCAGGGCCTCATTCATGCCAGGCAAATGTTCTACCGCTTGAACTATGCTCCAGCCCTGTTGCTTTTTATTTTGTTTTGGAGAAAGGGTCTTGCTTACCTTTGCCCAGTCTGGCTTCAAACTTATCATCATCCTGCCTCCACCTGCTGAGTATCTGGGATTATAGGCATGCCCACCATACCCAGCTAAATTACTGTACTTTTTTAGTCTCAGCTTCAGTATCTTAAAATTAGGGAGTTGGATAGAATAGGAATCCTAAATTTTTTTGTGCCACAAACCTCTGGAACAAATTGGTAAAGCCTAACAGTCCCTTCTGAGAATAATGCCTTTAAACTTATAAGATAAAAATACAAGACAGTACAGCTTTAATTTGTGGAGATCCTACTTAGAACACCTGGATGGGCTCTAAAGTTTCATCTTGACCAAAATGCCTATGAGTTTATGACTCATTTACTATATGAGAGATAAAAATTAGTCAGTCTACCTGTACTGCTAATATTTTTAATTTTTTGTATATTATGATATTTTTATGTCTCAAACCCTTTCTGGCTGGGGAAGAGACTGCAGCAAGGGCCTAGCAAGAGTAGACCTTTGATATACAAACTAACTGTCCCAGAGCCCTGCCTCCTCTAACAGGCCCTTACAACTCAGGAAGTAACTCCTCTGCCTTAATCTTCCACAGGCCAGATACCCACCTCCCCCATAGTTCAGAGCCCTCCAAAAAATTATTTAAGCTAACCAACCCTGAACTCCTTACCGTGCTCTATCTTGCCTTTCTTACATAAGCGCTAATAAAGGCTGTGGTCCAAGCTGCCCCCTTGGTTCTGTCTCCTGACCAATGGCGGTGTTTCCCCCATGTGGCCCCTCTGAGCCCCCTGGTTCTAGGAACTGTGAATGTAATAAACTTTGTTTTTCTGACTCTCTCCTGTGTCTCTCCTTCTGGCTGCACATGACTGACTATCAATAAAAGAACACATGCTACACCCTGGCTGGCTGAAAGTGTGACAGTCTTCCAAAGGCTGGTATTCTATGGAGAAATGGCATGCTACATGTAAAGACCCAATCCATTCGAGACACTGCTGGAAAAAGAAAGCTTCCTAAAATCGGTAACTATAGTTTGTCTCAAAAATTAAGTTGCATTACTTTGCTTCCTAGTTCATCAAGACGAAAGCCGTAAGGAAGTAAAGAAGAGGTAGATAAAAGCCTGAGTTTGTTCCCTGAAATACATATTAAAGAGTAAGTCCCAAAACAACTTTTCTTTTGTGGCAGCTTCCATAAACTGGGATGGCTTTCCATAGTATTAGAATTTAGCATCTGTACTAATGGCTCATTGAAGATAAGGTGAGTCCTCATATTAGTCACGGGAACAAGTCCAGGAACCAATTACTTTTGGTTTGGTACCTTCAGAAATCACCTTTTATAAGAGGTCTAATTTTGCTGGAATTAATATTCCTAGTCCAATTAACCTGGAAGAATTTTCAAATGGCTCTTCATTATTATGAATGTGATTGGATAGATGGACTTGGCCTTGGTGCTTTAAACAAGGTTGGGTGCTCTGTATTTTTCTGGGTCTTACCTCGAACAAAGACGTAAGCGCTATATTGTTCGTAATATTCTCCCATTCGTACACGGATTGTATAGAGGCCTTCATCTTCTTTGTTGAGATGGGAAAATGTCAGTGTTGCCCGATCTCCACTCCAATGTGGCTGCACCCATTTTGATGGAGAAACAGGTGCCCCTAGAAACAAAAAAAAGTAAGCAAATTTAATTGATTTTCCTCTCTATTACTCCTTTCTTCTTCCCTTCCCTCTAGTCTTCTCCCTCTCTGTTTTTTCCTCCTTTTCTATTTTTATTTTTTTTAGTATTACAAGGTGTGAGCCACCAGCGCCCAGCCTTCTGAGTCTTTTTTTTTTCTTTTATTATTCATATGTGCATACAAAGCTTTTTCCTCCTTTTCTAAATGGAAAGTTAGAGGAAGTCTCTAGAGCTTTAAGCCATTCTATCATGTTTATATTAGCAAAAAAATATTGCTATTTTTACAAAAGTGAGTGGCCCCAGGCCCAGTGCAAAATTAAATTAATTGCACAGCCCTTTGCTCAAAAAGCAGAGGAAAAAGACAATAAGTTGTAAGTCTTTTAATTTTAAAATATTTTATTATAAGACATAGTAGGGTCATATGAATTGCAAAAATATAATATTTTGGTGCATATAATTTTATGTGTAATAAATAATACTAAGCTGATATCCTGATTAAAAAGTGAGTTCTGGTTCACTTTCCAGCAAATTTATTTATTAGGTCATCAAAACTTACACTTTGAGCAGCTTCATTTTAAATCAATGTACTCAAAGGCAATCGAGGTTAGTCACTTTGCAAATGCAAGCTCACAGATGAATTTTGATAACTTTTTATTTAGAGAAGACTCTTCTACTATAACTGTTACTGAGGTTGTTAAGAGTGTTACACAACCTGTGACTACATTGGGTTAACTTCCTAATAAATTATTTAAAATATAAATTTTAGTACTCTCAAACTGATGAAACTTGAGGGATGGTTTTTTTAAAAAGATTTAAGGGTGTGCAAACCATTGTCATGTAAGTCTGAATTTAATTTTAAATATGAGTTTACATGAGTACAGTCAAGTACTTCCTCTGGTATGTCCTCTAATTTTTTTTCTTTTTGGCAGTACTGGTGGTTTGAACCCAGGGTTTCACACTTGCCAGGCAGGTACTCTATGGCTTGAGCCACATCTCAAGTCTATTTTTGCTCTGGTTATTCTTGGAGATAGGGTGTTAGTTTTTCCCCCCAGGCCAGCCTGTACCACAGTCCTCTTATTTTAATGCTTCCTGCCATTGCTGGGGTGACAGGCGCATGGCATCATACACAGCTCCTCCCAACACCATTGAGATGGGGTCTTGCAAACTTTTTTTTGTCTGGGCTGGCCTGGAAATGCAATTCTCCTCATTTCAGCCTTCCAAAGTAGTTTGGAATGACAGATGTGCACCACTACACCCAGCTATTGGTTGAGATGGGATCTTGCTAACTTTTTGCCTGGGCTAGCCTCAAACAGTGATCCTCCTATCTCAGCCTCCCACATAGCTAGGATTACAGGTGTGAACCACTGGTGCCTGGCTTATGTCCTCTAAATTTTAGAGGTCAAACTAGAAACCAAGAATGATTTGTGATTTGTATATAATTCAAAATGTCTGCTTATGTATCTTATCACTGTATTTTCAATTATAATGAAAAATTAATTTTATAACTGTCCTTGTTAATAACTGGTTCACCTGAAGTTTCATATGAAAATCATGTTTCTTTTATCAAATCCCACAATCTTTAAATTTAATTTTTATTTCTAAGCCTCAAAATCAGAGATTCTAAACTCTTAAAGAAGCTTACCTGCCTTATGTGTTTCCTTTGCATGCTTATATGTATGCTTTTATTTGTATTATATTACTGACAAAGTTTACTGACTGCCAGTGGTTCCTGTTTCTGTGCCAGGGAGTTATTCTTTGTGCAGATCACTCAGGGATGAGCTGCCCTCCCATTGTGGGTCCCTATGCTGTTTCCCCACACTTTCTTCTGGGGCCACAGCTATAGTCCCCACTTCAATGCTGGTGCTGTTGGTGCCACTGCCATTGATAATTCCAATATGGACCAGGTTCTGATCCCCCATCATCTTGGAACCCCAGATACCCCAGACTGTCCATGTGCTCATGTGCACACCTGAGGGCCAGGGCTGCTGTTTTGTGAGTTTATTGACTACTGCCCACCATGCTGGAGGCCTGAGCCTGTGTAAGCCCACACTGCTGCTTGCCTGTCTTCTCTACTTATATGCATGATCCATAGTCCCATTCAACTTCACATATAAAACACAAGTTCAAGGATAAAATGATTATGGATTTTAAGACAGTAACAGCAGAGCATTAAACCAAACTCACGTCTCCTTCCAGAGTGGTCCTATGTGGTGGCACAAATGTCAGCCCTGGAACGGACCTCTATTTCAGTCTTATCTCTTTCATTGGCTAATCACACAATTTTGAGCAAATCATTTAACCTCTCTGGGCCTTAGTTTCTTTTCACGAACAAAACAGAGTTTGAACCATCATAAAATTCCTTACAGGAAATACCACAAAGCATTCTCATTTGCTATTTTTTCTTTTACTTTCCTATATATTTTCAAAGTTAATTTTATAAAACAGTTAGAAACATTACTTAACATTACTAATACACAGAGAAGCTAGATGTGCCTGGAATTTTGAAGTTTTAAAACTGAAATAAACCTGGTGAAGACTTTAAGATAATAGGGCACTGAGAGTCTCCAGGTGTATTTGTTTCTTTGACCACAGCACATCCTCTGTCAGCTAGAACAGAGTGTAAGACATGCAGATAGGTAAATATCTAGGAAGGAGCTGGAGTCCTGCAATTTCAATGCTTTTTTATACTGTATAGGATAAGATAAGTCAGAGAAAGTACAAATTTTCCCAACAGTTTTTGGTTTTTTGTTTTTTTGGTATTAAATTTCACGTTTCAGCAATGTAAGAAGAGGCTTAGAGCTTGGGGTTCATAATAAAAAACTACCAGGTCTGGAGGTGTCCTGGGCCAAATTTGGCTGTGAGATTTAGAGCAATCCCTTATTCTCTTCCCACAGTTTTCATTAGTAGGAAGGATAATTTAGTAAATATATTTGGAGCTAAGATTTGTGATACTGTGTTAGAAATAACATTATTTTATAAGTCCAGAGCTTCAACTAATCAACTTTTTTATAGCTTTTTATTTCCTTTCATTTCATTTGGTCTAAAGCATTACTTAGGCTTTAAATAGACTTCAAATCAAGCAGAATTTAAAGAGGGAAAAAAAATCCCTATTTCTTTCTCACACCAAAGTGCCATGGCTCTAGCCCCTTTTGAAGTAAAGTCTAAATTGTAACTCAAAGCCAGAGTAAGAGGAACTGATAGTGGAATGATTTTCTCTTTTATCAGCCTTGGTTATAATCTCACAAAAAGCAAAAGGGTAATTTTTATCTACTTTGTGTCATTAAGGGACATCACACATATCCTGTATGTAAAATATACTCAGAATAAATTTCAAAATTATAAAAGAGCTGTTAACACATTAAAACAAGTCTGAATTTCCCCTTAATTTGTTTTGTTAGTTAATTAATAATACTAAGATTTATTACTTCTTAAGGTTTTTGGTTTTTAAAGTTTCACATAATTTCTATGGCATAAATAATAGGTCTATTAGGAAAAGTATTTACCAAATAAAATTGCAAAGTGATGTACATTTTTTTGGTAATTCCACATATTACTTGGGATAACAAAACATCATCTCCATAAATGTATTTTAAAAGTATTGTTCTTTTGATGTATATGTCAAAACTTTAAAAATGTACAGCGGGGGTAGAGTGAAGTCTCAAAAAAAAAAAAACCAAAACAAACCAAAAACACAGCAGTTATCCTTTCTAACTTACAGATTATGGCAGCAATGGAAAACAGATCTTCAATCGGCCCACAACTTTGTGCAAGTAAGAACTAAAATGAGAATTCATTCTAAAGACTCACCATTTCTGTACCACTGGACCTCTGGCTGGAAATGTTTAATTTCAGGAGTGATGACAACACGGCAGCCCAGACTCATCGTCTCTCCCTCCCTCCCAAAAGAGACATCAAATTTGTCATCAAAGTGGATCTCAAACTTGGATGCATAACCATAAGGGGTCACAGCAACTGGGTACAGAAAAACAAGTATCAGCAATTTATTTTTTTTCCTGTCAAAGAGATACAATCATTTTAATAAGCACAGGCAGAAAACAGCTGTGACAATGACTTATCAAATGATTTATCTGGACAAAAATTAAGTTCTATATAAGAAGTATACAGAACATATACATATCTCATTTGTATAGAAGTTCTTGCTTCATTGATCATCTAAGCTAAATGTCTATATTATTATTGTAGTGAACAGAATTTAAAGGGCCAGGTTTAGTGTTTTAAATGTGAATTAATACCCCAGTTAGTATACAGTTGGCTGCTTTTTAATTTTAGATTTTGAGTTAAACAACTGTTGCACTCTTGGGATAAAGTGGCTATATCAATTACTCATCAAAATAGAGTTTTTCAGTAAATTGCTTCATTTTTTTTCTTTCTCTCTCTCATTTTTTTTTTTTGGCAGTACTATGGTTTAAACTCAGGGCTTTGTGCTTTCCTAGCACTTAAGTCAGACCCACAGCCCTTTTTTATGATTTGAATAAAAAGAATGATAAGAAATGTCAATAGGAGAAACCAGAGAAATTTAAGATATTTTAACTTAAAAAAAGGTTATCCTCAGAAACATCTTATTTATAGATTAAATACCTACATCATCAACTCTCCCAGATTGTATTTTCTTGTTTTTCAAAGGAAAAGGGTTAGGAAGAAAATGACTATTTATCAATGGGCTATTGCCAGGTACTTCACATGTGACATGTCATGCCATCTGTTCCTTGCAACAACTCCATCGCATAGACATTAGTTTTTCTCCTTTCAGATGTGAACTTCAGGATATAGAAGTTCACATGGTAATATACAGCCAATGCCAAGACTACACAGGCAGCAAGAGTGAAATTGAAATTTAAGCCCGTAACTGTTCAACTGTAAAACTTGGGCCCTTTCCCTTTATATTTCATGTCTTTTCCTATGGCCTTGTAATATTGTCTTGAAAATGCAAGCTAGCATTTATTGAGTTCAGTTGTTCTAAATTTTTAATAGCTATCAATTCAGTTAAGCCCATATATAACAATCCTATCAGTTAAGTGCCATTATCACCTCTATTTTATAGAGGAAACTGTTTTTGGGGTGCTGAATGGCTGTCCACATTAGCCCACAGAGCTAGATTTACACTTGCAAGCTGTTTCCAGAACCTTTGCTCTCAGTCAACACACTGTACTCCCTTGAACTTGTGTGTTCCCAGGCAAATACAAACCAACATGAAAATAACTTCTCTTTAAAGCACATCTCCCATCTGTCTCATTTCTATATGATGATGTTCCACTGAGACCTAAGAGAGATTTAACTTGATCGGATCTCACACAGCTGCTAGGCTGTTCCAAAACTTCCTTAGGAAATAAAGGAGGGTTATAAAGGAGGCTCTGTGGTGGCCCACAATCTCCCAACCCAGTTGGAGGTGCAAGCAGAGCTCCTCTTCTAGGTTCTCCCCATAGTGAGATTGGGTTGGATTGTCCTGGGGTTTAGTAGGAAGAAAGCTTTAACTATCAAAAGGTACAACATAATTCTTGTCACTTCCTCGCCCCTTTATCATGTGTACTTTTCACCATGGGAAAAATGGCTTAGGGCAATGTTCGAGAAATCTGTGGGCCAAATCGGGATAGCCTCCTTATTAGTACCACGAAGAATGGATTTTCAATTTTTTAATGGTTGAAAAAAATCTTAAGCAAAAGAATAGTTGTGACATGGGAGAAGTCACAGGGAATACAAATTTCAGTGTTCATAACTGAGGTTTTATTGGAACACAGCCATGCTCGTTCATTTGCTGACTATTCATGGCTGTTTTTGTGTTTCGGAACAGAGCTGAGTAGTTGCAACAGAGACCATTTGGCCCACAAAGCCTAAAATATTGAAAATCTAGTCCTTTATAGAAACTATTTGCTGACCTCTGGTTTAAAATATGGCTTAGAATGACAAAGACCAGGTTATAAATCCCTATTCTACCACTGTGTGTAGTCCTGTCCCAGTATTTAAACTCCCTAAACTGTTTCCTCCTCTGCACAAGACAAGTAAAAATATACTTATTTTGGAAGCTTTTGGGGAACTTTAAATGGATTAGTGCATATAAAAATACCTTAGAACAACCAATCAATAAATGTTAACCATTAGAACAAAAACAGCATATTCCAAGCACCTAACCTGGTATCTAGTACATAATAGGTACTCAATAAATATCAGTTGAATGTAGGAATACAGCCCTCTGTTTTCTGTTAGGAACAGCTGCAGTTAAGTCAGGGGGCAGTCAGAAGAGTCATTAGTAAGAGAAGTAGGGGTAAGCTGAGGTTTCAGAACCTGACTTGACAAAGAAAGGAAACAAAGATACACAGACAATGGTAAGGCCATGGGAATGGGCAGGATACATTCAGAGGACTGTGAAATGACCAACCAGACCTATCTTATGGATACTGAGGGGTTCAGAATCTCCAACTATTCTACATCAATATCAATCAAGTGATGGGAAAAGGACATGATTTGGGATATGCTCCTCCCTCACTTCTGCCCAGCCTCTTGATTAGAGGGATATTCTCCCTCCTATAGGATTGATGGCAATGTTTATAACTTGGAATGTTAAAGTTGGGAGGCACTCCATGAAGTCTAGGACTGGGTCATCTACAGACACCAAACTAACCAGTTAATCAAAGGCTGACATGAGAAAGTATCTTCAACCATTTTCAAAACCACCATGCATTATCTGATTTGTAGAAAATAAGTTTGGGCTTGACTACTTTTTTCATTCAGACCACTGTAAGCATATAATTATTTCATTGACCACAAAGATTTTGTGACATAGATAAAAAGATTGAAGCTCATAAATTTGCAAATTACCACTGACCAGAATATCTAAAATAATTTATAATTTAACCACATTTTAACTTCATTTTAAACTGCAGTTTATAAATTAATGCATTAGTTAATTCATTCATTGTCAAATATCCATTCATTATCAAATATGCACTCTTTGTGAGGCACTGGGGTTCACAATAAAAGATTCAGCCTTGCTTTCAAGTGATTCATGGACACATAACAGTTAACATTATCCCATATCACAGGCACTCAGATGAGGTTCCATGGCCTTATCAGGGACACCTAGCCCTGAATGGATGGAGCTCAGGGGTTTTAAAGAGGTGAGGTTGACCTAGGTATTTAAGGATGAGTCTGAGTGCTTTGATACAGTGTAAACTCTGTGTGTGTGTGTGTGTGTGTGGTTATATTTCACTGTGCCCAGGATTATATAATGATTTTCTCAGTTTAACACAGAAAGACTTAAAAGCATTTGCCATTTTTAGTCCATCATAATGGGTCTTTCAAAAAACCAGAACAAAGCAATCAGACACAGAAAGAGAATACAAACCACAAAATCTAAAAACACCAAGAAATTAACCTCAGACACCTTGTATACAGTTTATCCATCCTGGTATATGCTATATCATATATAATAGTATTTATTTCAGCATTATGGAATAGCTTATCATGCTGTGTTCTACATAAAGATGTCTTTTAGCAAATACATTATTAAACTTACAGCTGAGGGGCATAGTGGAAGCCCCAGTATGGAAGTGAGTCTCATCAAATTCTCCCTTATATCCTAGCGAAGAAAAGAGAAACACGGGTGAACTGCTCCATGGTTGATTGATTGACTTTTAGCAATGGGAAGAAATTTTTAAAAATACATTTGAATAAAACAAATGTAGAAAACCTACTCTTTACCACAACTGAAGCATATGCTGAAAGCTCTCCTTTAACATTCATTGCAGAGGCCCGGTACTGAGCTGTATCTTCAAAATCACATCTGAAAGAACACATGGGAATGAATGACCATCAGAACCTTTGCAATCACTCTATCAGGGAGTTGCTAACACAGCACATCACAACTCAGTAGTTAACACGTGGCTCTTTGGGACTCTTGAAACTACTGTCTCAGACCTAGTACTGACGAGATGTTTTATATATTCCAAGTGATCTACAGCAGTTTCACTCCAGAGGAGAATACCTATCATTCACTGTGACCCTGGGCAGGGTTCATTTAAAATGTAAGGAAAAAAAAGTCAACAAAGTGCTAAGTGTATAAATTACAAAGTGAATAATACTATGATAAACTTGTCTGAAGTTGTATTGGGAGGAGAAACTGTCCAGCTGCCCTGAGCCATGGTCTGAGCCAGGTTAGCCTGACAAGTGGTTCTGTGTTGTAGTTTCCAAACACAAGTAAGTTATTTGTACTTTAATTCTACTAACATTCAGAGTACAGTTGGCGTTTCAGTCCACAGCATAACAACAAGTGCCATTTGGATATTTCCTCTAGGTTACAATATAAAAATTGGAATGTCATATAAAAGTGAAATTAGAGGGAGAATGATCTCACAGAGAAAGGAACAGACTAAGCTTTCAAAGTGGGCTGTTTTATGTCTAATCACATCAGTCCTGTGTTCTGCTTTGTTTCTCAGGATTTTGTTTCATTTGTTATAAAATTATTTCTTGCTGGAATTTTACAGACATCAATAAAATCCCAGAAAGGGAAATACTATTGCCTTTCCCATAGTTATTCAATTGTGAAAGCAACCACAGGAATTATTGCTGATTCAATAGAGAACTCACTGGAAAAATGACAGTTTTAGAACAGGGTCACAGGGCTCCAGGGTTCTGTTTAAACCCCAGTATCACTTGGGTCAACTCCTCTGATCTGGGGAGAAGGCTATAAATCTCTTGAGAATGGAATGATGTCAGTTTCCTTTTGACATTTCAGCTAGCACAGCCAGGGTTCTACCCGAACTGAAGATGGTGTGAGCTTGTTTAGTATTTTCATCCACATAACTAGGTTTGAATTTCAGAACATCTTAGGAGATGTAATAAGCCTTTGAGGACTTGGAAATTTTGATATGGGTTCCATTTTCAAATTTGGCTTTTGATTTGCTTTACTCTGAACCATCCCAGTATCCATCCCCACCTAGTATAGAATGGCAAGACACTTAGTCTTTCACAATCCTGGTGAGCCGAGGGAGAGAACACTGATCCTTGTCCAGCCCAATCTCAGCCTCCCACCCCCAACCTGCAGTTTCCATGGACTTGTTGATTAAAAGCAAATGAATATGATGATGTTAATTTGGAATTCTGAAAGGATAACTAGACAAAAATACCTATTTATGCAACTTATTTTCTTATTAATTTCTAAGTAAAAACCCAAATACCTAGAAGGATAAATTTTAAAAAATCAAGTTAATTTTTTTCTCTTCATCTTTGACTAAATATTAAGAGCACTTTGGAGGCAGTGCGGGCATAGTAAGGATTATTTATGCACATCACCTTGTAGGTGTGTCCCAGGAGAAGAAATACATATGAATGTCCCTGTTGTGATTAGGCTATGGGGGTGGCAAGTGGCTGTGAACTGCAGTGGGGTGTTGTTTCCCTGAGTGACTGTTGGGCAACACACACAAACACTGATATTCTCTTACTCGTTAATCTCCAAGGTATGCATTCCATATCGACTTTCAATAATATACTTTCCAGGGTTTGCATGGACATTTATTGGCACCTGGTTTTTATACCTATAAGACAATGGAAGCAAAATGAAGTAGACTGAAGCGTAAATAACTTCATGATTAAACACACACCACTACAATTTTTGTTCTTGCAGGTATACCTTCTGTAAATGGGACTTTGGAGAGTCATAACATCTATCCAATAAATGCAAAATTACATTATCGTGAATGAAATACACTAGGAAAATAGTAAAACTTCTTGCTAAAGTGCTTTCCCTTTTTGCATAAATTTTGCATTAAAAATGTGAATCATTCACAATATGGATGTATGTCATATACATAATGTTAATGAAAAAATCCACTTACGAAAAAGTACACAGTGTAATGATTGCTTTTATATAGCATACAAAAACAAAAAGACTAATTAATGCTGCTGGAAGTTAGGACAGTGATTTCCAGGGGTAGGGTAGGGGGCATAAAGGAGGCCTCTTGGGTGCTCATAATGTTTGGTTTCTTGCTTTGAGTGTTGGTTACATATGTGTGTTCAGCTATGGAAACTGACCACAACTCTGTAATATGCACTTTTGTGTGTATGTGTATTATACTTCAACAAAAAAGCTTTAAAAAGTTGACTATTGGCATAACAGAAAGGAAGGCTTTGTGCTGGGATTTTACTGTTGGCTGGCTATGTAGGTTGAAAGCAATACAGTCCTGCTAACATTCTTGTATGTCATTGTTAAGAACAATGTAGCTGTACTGAAAGATCACTGTATTCAAGTGATTTATTCTATGTCATAAACAAACATTGCTTTTGCCTCGGAAGTATTTATAAAGCATGAAAGGAAACCTCTGATAAGTAAAAGCTGACAGCTCCAACTGTGATTAAGCTTCTCAGTCCTCATGGGTGTAGGCTAAACAGAGGGGCCTCTCTCTGAGATGAGGATTTCAGGACCTGTAAGTGGTGCTTGCATTCTTCCCCAGTCTTGATATCCTCAATAGCTGGTGGCTATAGTGCCAGACCAGGCGTATCTACTTAAACCATTTTCAGTCCAAAAAAGGAGCTGGTTTTCCCTTACTTCCTTTTCAGAAACCCTAATTCATGAGCACAGATAACACAACACTAATGCCCACAAGTGGCAGAGTTTTCACTTCGTGTATATATGGTATCAGTAAGTTAACTCCTCATAAACACATGAGATTTCACTTTCTTTAGCATCATTTCCAGATGAAGAGACCAAGACATGGAGAGATTAAGGAACCTGCCTTGCTCACACAGCAAGGAATAGTTGAGCTTGGATTTGAACCTGGGCAGTCTTGCTCTGTGACATTTCCATTTTCCAATTTTTCTCTATGTAGCTGCATTTCATTTTTCCAGATTTTTTGGAAATGAGTATAAGGAGATTTGGAAGCAGGAAGAGTAGTGGAAAGGGAGAGAAAGAATATCAGTTTTAGTCAATTCTTTCCTTTCCCTAAATTGCTCCTCTCCCTCTTATCTCTGTCCCTCTCTGTCACTATATGTTTCTCAGACACACAGACACAGACACACACATACATTCTATGTTTCTCCATTGTGGTTTGTCCTCCAAGGATTCATGTGGTGGTATTATGAGGTGGTAGAACCTTTAAGAGGTAGAGCTTAGTGCAAGTGATTGGGGTCATGGCAACATCACTCTCAGCAGGGATTAAATAGTTCTTGTGGAATCCTATTTAGTGAGAGTGAGTTCTTGGCTTAGAGGCATGGCTCAAGTGGTAGAGTGCCTACCTAGCAAGCATAAGCCCCTGAGTTCAAACCTTAGTAAGAGAGAGATGGACTCCTTGCTGCTCTTTGGATTCCTATGTCACCATGAGCTTTTTCCTTCCTGTGCACATTCCCACCGAGCCATGATATGGCACAGCTAAAGGGAACCATCACCAGAGCTGGCAGCGAGCTGTTTGGACTTTCAGTCTCTTTACAAATTGCCTAGCCAAATTTTTTGTTTTGATAGAGCAACAGAAAATATAGCAACTAAAGCACATTGTTCATCTTCTTAATGTATCATTCTCCTTCTCTTCCTAGCAAAATCAAATGACACTTCTTCAGTAGACTCCTCCTTAAAAATCCCACAAAATATGAATCAGAGGTTCCCATGTCTGAATCAGAGCTACTTAATTTCAATTGCTAAATACGTTTATTAAAATTATGATTGGATCTGTGTTTCTTCTACTATGCTGCCAGTCCCTCAAAGGGTGACTGTGTCTGATCCATATTTACTTCTTTTTCTACTTCTGAGGAAGGATGAATCATGGGCAAATATTATACGAACTAAGTGTTGGTTAAATTGGGTTGGACAGAATTATTGAGTAATGCAATAGATAAATTGTAATGCCATAATTTTTTTCACCCAAGGAATAGAGCTCTGATGAACATATGTTTCATGATATAGATGATTTTCTTTATTTGTTTTATTTTTTATATATGAAGAAAGCATTCACTTAAAATGAAGTTAAGACTCTGAGTCTTGCTTCCTTCAGATCCGAAATGACGAGGGTTGGTCTAGCTCAAAAATCACAGCTGCATGGCAGATGTAGCTGTATAACTTTTTCCCCACCCACAGAAGACATTGTTAGTTGACGCTATAATGTTTCCTGCCAGCCCAGAAGTGGTCTCAGACAGCTTGTCTTAACACAGACACTAAGCAGACAGCAGTATTTGATCAGAGACGACGACTGGCTACTCCTAATCTTGAACTGTCCCCATTTTGATGGATGGCAGAGCAGAACACGTTAATTGGCATGCTATCTAACTGAACTGGTTTAGGGTATTTCATACTCCTCTCTCACTTCTTTTTTTTTTTTTTAATTGCTGGAGGGTTTTCAATAGTTTCCCTTACCACAAGGGGAGTAATGTGACACTAAATGTTGTGGCATGTTTTGCTTGACCAAACATCTGAGTGACACTCCAGTTGGCTTCTAGTCAACTATGTTGTTCACATCTCTATAAAGTTTGAGTTAAAAGGATACTTTGCAGCTCCCACGGTTATTTTACCCTCCTTGTCTTCCAGTACTACCAGACTTAGCAACTTAATGCCTTTCCCTAGCTAAATGCTCTGAGTCTTCTAATGTGACCACCTGGCAAAGGAAACTGGTTTAAAATACGCACACAAACACAACCTTTTGACTGTGGAACTCTAAATGTCAGTGAAAGAAACTCTTGTTTAAAGCAGTGGAAAAGGATTAAGTAAGAAAGCAATTTCAGTCTATCCTCCCAGGAATTTCACTTATGAGGCATTCGTCTGGGGTCATTGGAGATTGTGTGCCTTCAGTATTAAGTCAGAGAAGAAAAGAAGGATTTTTGGCCTGCTCTGTACACACTTCACAGCTTGTTGTTTCTGGAAAGTGCAATTCTAAACTAGACAGTCATTAGCTAATTTTGGAGTGTCACATACACCCTGGGATTATTTGTAGAATGATTTCTTAAATCCTGTGAATATTCAGATGGACAACATTTCCTTTACCATTTTCATGTAGTTTATGAATGATTAATTAATGAGCTTTGGGTATACTGTAAGTATTTTTGAACACTGTGCCACTCTGTGACTTTTTTTCCATTCATGTGTGTAAAACACACATTTAGGTCTCCCATACAAATGTCACCTTACATGTTGGGCTGACTTTAATAATGAGGAGTTATAGTGAAAGCTCTATGGTAATATGAAATATGGTCAAGCAAAAAGGCTTCATGATATTTTCAAATAATGTATGCCCAAATGGTCTTTAATATGCTGAATCTTACCAGAAATGGGACTGCCACCTAGAATCCAACCTTAAATCTTAAATAAATAGCTATTACTTACTTTTAAAACCAATTAGGTAAGATACAGTGAGACTATCCAATTAAGATAGATTTTAGAATTAAATAAACAAGAAAAACCTAAATATAACTAAGCCCTTATGTTAGAAAATGATAATAATTTTGTTAACTATTTTAAGTATAAGCTGTTTTCCTGTGATAATAATGATAGTAACTCTTAAATTTAAATATATGATAAATAACTCTAATTTTGTGAATGAATCCAATGCACATGATTCTATGACAGGATTTATAAATTTTCATAAATAATTTGCAAAAATAGAAGCTATCTCCAGACTCTTTCTAAGTTGTATTTTTCATACTATTTTATAACCAAGTTTTGAAATATTTATAAGGCTTAAAAACAAATGTCTTTGAATATTTATTGGACAATGAATTTTGAGTCAAAGTAGAGAATTCCAAACGTATTTTAAATGTCTTGTCTAGGGATCTATGTCGAGATCCATCATACAGATCTGAAAACATGGGTGAGGACTGACTGAATTAATGACCACTGCTCACTACACTTAGACATTGCTTCAGTGCATTTTCCTGAATCACCCTTAAGGCTGCAATCAAGATTTCCACTGACAAATCTAGGCTTCAGATCAGAAATCCAATTAAATCTGTATCTTTTTTTTTTTACAGGCATAACCAAAACAATTCTCTCCACCTTTTAAAGAGAACTATTTTTCTTCTCCTCTCTTTCATATAATTAAAAACTGTATGCTCCAAGAACCCGAGCATAAAGGATGTGCAGGGAAGGGTCTCCTTTCTGGAACCTGCCCTTCTTCTCCTGCCCCATCTTCTCTCTCAGAGAATTACATATTCCTACATATCCTTCTAGAATTCAATTATGCAAATAAAAAACAAATTCCTTTTCCTCCCCCTTTAAATCAACAGATTATTATACAAGTTATATAAAATAACCTCTTAAATGTTAAAATTTGGCTTTTCTATTACATAAATATTTTTCCTTCTATGTTGACCAAAATCCCTGCTCTACTGTGGTGTTACACCAGTGTCCTCTGAAACCAGTGTTGCTGCTGAGCCCAACGCATAAACATGTTTCTTTCCCTGTCAGAGTGAGTTGGAAACAGGCCAGTGTTCCACACTGGTTTTGCACCTGGCCTTAAAGAGTGATGTATGATTCTACTATCCAGTGCTCTCTGGGTAACCTCTAAGATCCACTTTTTTTTTTATTCATATGTGCATATAATTTTGGGTCATTTCTCCCCCCTTCCCCCACCCCCTCCCTAAACCCCCCATCCCCTCCCTCTCCTCCCCATCCCCTTGCTACCCAGCAGAAACTATTTTGCCCTTATCTCTAATTTTGTTGAAGAGAGAGTATAAGCTATAATAGGAAGGAACAAGGGTTTTTGCTAGTTGAGGTAAGGATAGCTATACAGGGAGTTGACTCACATTAATTTCCTGTGCATGGGTGTTACCTTCTAGGTTAATTCTTCTTGATCTAACCTTTTCTCTAGTTTCTGGTCCCCTTCTCCTATTGGCCTCTGTTGCTTTAAAGTATCTGCTTTAGTTTCTCTGCATTGAAGGCAACAAATGCTATCTAGTTTTTTAGGTGTCTTACCTATCCTCATACCTCCCTTGTGTGCTCTCACTTTATCATGTGATCAAAGTCCAATCCCCTTGTTGTGTTTGCCCTTGATCTAATGTCCTCATATAGGGAGAACATACGATTTTTGGTCTTTTGGGCCAGGCTAACCTCACTCAGAATGATGTTCTCCAATTCTATCCATTTACCAGCAAATGATAACATTTCATTCTTCTTCATGGCTGCATAAAATTCCATTGTGTATAAATAAGATCCACTTAAATAGATATGGTCAGAAACATGGGATTGGCAGAAGAGCAGCTGCTGCATGTTCATATATTTGTTAGACCTCAGGGACTCCCATGAACTGACAGTGCCCAGTGGAAATTTGGAATGAAAACCTCTTTGGAAAGGGCTTTGAGGGAACCAGGCCCCAGGTTCAGGACTTAACTGCAATAAGTGGAGGCAGTGTGAGAGCACAAAGCATTACCACAAACTTATTCCTTTAATTGTCCTCCTTCCATCTGGGACTCCCAATATTTCTTTCATACTTGTACTCAGTGTCAGGCCCAGAAAGCTGCAGTTGGGTACCTAAAAGGTATAAATGCCAGCAAAGTAATCATCAATAGCCTTAGTTCTCGCTTGGTTAGTGGGTCCCTGCTCTTTGAGGGGGAGGATGCATACTCCTTATCAGTATTGCAAAGTATAGTAGAGCTGCAGTTAATGCTTTTTAGAAAAGGCAATATGCCCATGAAGGGACTCCATACAGAAGTTTGCTCCCAGAGATGGATTTACCTGGAAGTGAATGAGACTTAAGTTTCAGGGTTCATCCCCAGCATGGGCCCTACAAGACCTTAGGCCTGCTTTGAACTACTAACCTTATATTCTTTGTTACAAAGAGTGCTCCCCAAATTGTAAAAGTTTCATGCCCACAAACCTGGATCTGACCCTGTTTGTTGCCACAGTCAAATATCGTTTATGTGCACACTGATTATCAAACTTTTAGTTCATTCAGGGACAAATCTTGCTCTCCAAGTAGACTAATTATTTTCTTAGTTGTCCTCTGGTTCTTTTGTTTTAGTATTTATTTTTCATTGAGCTTTGCATGGTGAGACTTTCTGTGAAAAGCTCTGGCCTGTCCCTCCTGGGAGAACTTATGTTAAGAAGGGAATAGGGAATCACCCCCTCCAAGCACTGAAGGGGGGGTAGGGTTTAGAAGAGGCTGTTCCAGGAAATGAACGACTTCCTGAGATGAAGTGAGATAAATATTTCAAAGCCACATGTGAAAGATTTGGAGGTTAATTATATTACTTCTCAGCTTTGTTAATGAGGATAACTTTAGAGGGGCAGTATTTCTGTTTTTACATTTAACTACAATTCTATAGGTCATCATGTTATACTTTTTCTGGGGATTTAAAAAAAATTTTTTTGTTGGTTTTTTAAATCACTCCTTTTCCAGACCAGCAAAACATAGTACATGGAGTTCAATTTCCAAGGTTGAGTTTTGTCTCTGTGAATCACATCACTGTGGCTTAAAAGCACCATCAACAGAAGTAGCTGGGTTTTTGTACCGGTTGCTATGTATTTAACAGAATAAATAAATATAATTAACATTTATCTCCCAGAGATTACTTTATATCCTTTTGAAAATTGTTAACTCTAATTTTTTAAAAAGTGGGAAAAGATCTGGGTGTGGTGGGCCATACTTATAATCTTAACACTTGGAGGGCTGAGGCAGGAGGGTTAAGAGTTCCAGGCCAGCCTGGACCACATAATGAGATCCTGTCTCAAAATAAAAAGGAACAGGAAAGGAAGGAAGGAAAGGAGGGAGAGAGGGAGGGAGAGAGGGAGGGAGAGAGGGAGGGAGGGAGGCAGGAAGGAAAGAAAGAGAGAAAGAAAAAAGAAAGAAAGAAAACAAAAGAAGGAGGCAAATGCTCTGTCAGTGACAGTGACACTGGTGTGGTGTTTATAGTGTGACATATATATGTTTACCATCACTCCTGAGGACTAGAAAACATCATGCAAAATACCTATGTCAGAGAATAAAATGAAAACATCTTTTCAAGTTGACTCAGTCATTCTCATACTTCTGCTCTCTGGGACAGATATTCATGCCATAGGAAAGGGAAATTCCGAGTTTAGGGTTCACAAAGGCATTGACAATCACAGTAGAATTCGCTTATTCTTCATGGAAAGATAATAACTTACAGATCTATAGTGAATATCTCCCATCTGACTTGTTTGGTGTCAGAAAGCACACAGAAGCTTCAGTTAATGGAAGGGGTAGAGAAGGAGCCCTTTGGGCCTTAGTTATTTTTAAAAGGCAACTTTGCTGCTGATCACAAAATCAAATTATTTACGTTTTAGTCAAGTGCATGTCAGTGGAATTACAGATACGGAAGAACTTTACTATTGTAAAGTTCACTGGTGACAGCCAAAACTTATTTATTTGTTATGTTCCATTGTACTTATAAATGTATTTTGGTGTGCAAATATGTTGATTAAACTACAATATAATACTTTGTGTAAAATAAGGACTTATAATAAGGTTCTAAAGTATTTTAATGCATTATTTGCATGTAAGACTGTTGGTTCTCCCTAGGTATAAAAATTCATCCCCAAATTCTTTCTTCACTTTTTTGAAAACCTATACAAACTTGTAGATGCCTTTGTTGGTTCTCGGTATTGATAATTCGGTATGTTTCACTAGCAGTAAACTAAAAACACTGCGTAATCAAGTCTGTTAGTTTCATGAAGAAGACCTACCATGTGAGACGAGGCTCTGGCCAGCCTGATACGGAGCAGTGCAATGTTACATTCTCTTTCTCCCAGACTGTGTGGGAACGAGGCTTAATGATAAACTCAGGAGCATGGAGAAGATGATCTTCATTTAGCTTTCCATGATATGCCTGTGTTTCTTCTAACTGAAAAAACAAACAAATTATCAAAATATGACTAAATCAAAGTAACTTCCGGTGCTAAAATAACAAGGGGAAGTCAAACTTTAAATTTTTCCATTTAGAACCTTATTTTTACATTTGGATAAAATGCATTCCTCTCCCTGTTTTTAAAAACAGGTACTTATTTAACATTTAATGTAGTAAGCTTGAGCAACATCCCTACAGTAAATTTCTTAAGTTCCTTTAGAATTTCAATTTCTTTAAAATCTGAAGTTCCATGGAGTCTAAGATTATTAAGTTTGCTTTTCTTTGGCTTACACATCTGGATGTCTTTCTCTGTTTTATTTAACTTGGCTTCCCCATAAGACCACATATTACTAAATTGGAAATAAATCTACAGCTACACATACATGCACATGTGCACAATACACAGCTTGTTACATGCATTTTCACTTTTGTAAGTAATATTAAATTATCTTTTCTTACTGTTTTTCTCAGTGACAACTGCTCTGCCTTTTCTCGAATTGCGACTTTCCTCGACTTCTTTTCAAAAGTTTCCTCTTGTTGAAGGGTGGACGTGGCCTGTTTGGATACCTTGAACTGTTTGGATGCTGTGGACTGTTTGGATGCTGTGGACTGTTTGGAGGTTGTGATTCCTTCCTCACTAGCAAGAAGACTCCTCTGAGCTATGTAAGCAGCAGCTTCTTTAATTCTCTCTTCTTCCGTACCAGTAATTCCACTGACATGCACTTGACTAAAACGTAAAAATAGCAAAATGTGGATATTGTGGATAGTATAGATTAAATTGCATTATTTTACTAAGCTTAAGGCACCGGACCTCAGACATTGTGTCCTGTCTGAAGGAAAGAAAGATAGCAAGTAATAATGAAGTAGATTACATCTGTGTAGGAACAAGACACAAGGAAGCATGCTGTTAAACAGCACAGGATGGGGGAAAGGGTAAGGAAGTACAGTGGAGGAGGATTACATTGACTTAAGCACAATGCATGTATAGGTTTAATACCAAGGCAAAAATCCCATTGAACCATGAACAGACACCTAAACAACGAAGAACAATAATGAGAAACAGGTCACGCTAAGGGGAAGGCACTAATGGGAGAGGGAGGGTAAAAGGAGGAAGTAAAGAAGGTGGATATGGTTGATATACTTTCTACACAAGAATAAATACCAACTTTTTAAAGCTGTTGAAATCACCATAAGAAGGGCACTAAGGTAGAAAGGAGAAAAATGGAGGAGATGAACCAATTTGGGATATAATACATTTATACATGGAAATGTCATAATGAAACACCCTTTTCAGTGAGTGTTAGCTGCTACTATTTATTCCCCACTTCTAATAATCAAAGGCAGGAAGAGAAAGCACACATACCGTCCAGAATAAATAGGCACCATATAGTCGCTTGGCAGATTTTCTTTCTCCTCCCCAGACAGAAGGCTGTGCTTGGCTCTCTTTGCTTTGGGGCTCAACTTGGATGAATAATCTTCTAACAGCAGATGGGAATCTGTGAGTCTGAAATAAGACCCCTTAACATTAGACAATAACAAAAAGTACATTTAAAATATTCAAAATACTGAAAAAACAAAGCCTTAATGAGGTAGAACTTTTTTTTTTCTTGTATCTCTAATATTATTACGTTTTATCTTTAGCACTAAATTGGACTTAGAAAGATCTCAAATAAATGCCCCTTATATAGACACTAAAGAAAAACAGTAATAGCAATTTTGTGGTTATAGTGATTTTATGGGTTTTTTCCTCCCTTAAAGTTTCAAGGGAAAAGAGTGATGTTTTTGAATTTCCAAATATCCTTTGTGGTCAAGTTAGTGTATGAAATTTAGGCAGTCTATATAAATGGTTCTGACAACATTTTACATCTAAATCCTTTTGGAGGATTGTTTAAAATGCACACTTTTGTGAATATAAATCTTAGGCGATTCTGTTTTCAGGAAACTGGTTTCTCATTTTGAGACTTTTACATGCCTACTGCAGGCAGACTCCAGCATTTATAAGAACCCTGGGTCCATCCAACAATAGTATTAAAACATTATGTGAACACACGATGTACAGTGACTCAGAGAATTACAGGGATGTGATAAGGAGCCCTTTGGTCAGTTCTGTTTGCCTATGTACACTGATGCAAATGTGGATTGGGAGGTAGTAAGTGGTCCAATAAACAAAAACTTTACCAGGGAGATAGAAAAATAAGAACAGAAATTGTAGAGAAAAAGACTGACAAAATAAAAAGAACAGTCTTGATCTACATAGTTCTTCAAAGAAATTAATTTTCATACAAACATAAAATTTGGCATAAACTTGAGTGCATAAGCTGCTGGGAATCAGTGTGCAGACTCAGGGCTAGAAGCCCCTGGTATGTGTGATCATGAAGGAGACTGTGTGGGAACTCTCTGCCCTAACTGGGGAAGTTTTTTCTAAAAGAAAACAATATTTAAAAAACTCATGGAAAGTACTTGAAGAGAAAGTGAAGCAAGTGAGTGGTGTGATGTAGCAGGAGTCAAGCTGCCCAGATGAAACAAATCATTCTAATCTTGATTATTACCTGCTCTTTGAAAATCATTTGGAAAAGGAGAGAGGATTACCAGCATCAAAAGCAGAATGCAGGCTAAAAAATACACACAGTGCAAAATGGGTAGATAATAATGCAAGGAAGCAAGTAGTACTGCACAGAACTGCAAGGGCTTCAAGGACTTGAAGAGTGCACAGTGATTCCAACCCTGGGGGTGCAGAGTGGGCTTTGATCCTCTGTAGCGGTCACATGGAAATGGCAAACTTCCTCCCCCATCATACTGCCTCAAGGTGAGTATCTAGCTCTTTTTCTATGATCAGCATTAAAACTAAAGGTTCAGCTTGTGGATTGGTTACCAATTGGAAGCCAGAGTGAAATTTGTTCCTGACTGGGTGTTCTGGGCAGCAGCAGAACGACTGCATTCTATACCCCGGCAGGTCACAAAGTACAGGCTGTGCTCATACAGGTCTAAGTATAAAGTGGCATTTTCCTTCACACCTTTATTTCATTACTATACAAAATAAAATTATGCGCTTGAGTATTTCATTTCTTTTCCTGTTTCAAGAACAGTTGAAATTTTTCATTTCTATTTTTTTGCTTTTGCTCTCCTTTTTTACTTCTATTCTAGAGCTTATAATCATATTCTTATAAGCTCATTTTTCAATGTTGTTTACATCAAAATATTTAGGATTTGTCATTCTTTTTGTTGTGTAGCTCATGTTTTGGTCATTTTTCCTTTAAGATAAATCTTTAAAATGATATACTTATTACATCGACTATGCCCAGAATGTGATTATTCCATTCTCACAGGTAAATCGGAGCAGTTGACTTTTAACAGTTGATTTTTTTTTTTTTTTTTGCAGTACTGGGGTTTGAACTCAGGGCCTCATACTTGCTAGGCAGGCACTCTGCTACTTGAGCCACTCCATCAGCCCTGTTTTGTATTGGGTATTTTCAAGATAGGGTCTCAAGAACTATTAGCCTGGACTGGCTTTGAACAGCAATCCTCCTGATCTCTGCTTCCCAAGTAGCTAGGATTGTAGGTGTGAGCCACCAGGACCAGCAACAGTTGAATTTTATGCTAAAGATTCATGGCACTATCATTAGCTTCCATTTCATATATTATCTTGAACAAGACTTCACAAAAGGTATTGTGGTCTTACGTATTGCATTATTATATTGTTTAGGTTCTCACTTTCTCATAGACAGAATCTCATGTAGCCCAGGCTGGCCTGGAGAGCCTCCTGTCTCAGCCTTCTGAGTGCTGGGATTATTACAGCTGTGTGCTACCATGCCTGGCAAGCTTTGGATTTTTAATAAAAAAAGGAGTAGATGTTAAAACACCATGCGAATAGATTATTTAAAAATTCTAAGTTATTTATTGAAGCTAGCAAACAAAACTAAATTAGAGAAACACAAAGTTTTAAAGAGCTAACTGTAATAATCAGTGAAATTATTTGAAGAAAAATCATCAGTAGTCTATTTTATCATGCTCCATGAACACTGAAGAGCAAGTGAAGTTTTACATTATCAAATTTTAGAATTCAATAATATTTTTAGAGGAATTAAATAACATGTAGATCTTAAGTTTCTTTGGTCCTCAAAAGGTAAATAAGGGCTTATTAACTTCTTGGGCTATTAGTTGTATCTAAATTTTGAAAATAATTGTACTGTCTTTGAGTACATACTAAATTTTATATGCATGAATCTGTGTAGGACTTTTACCTATTAAAATGATACTTAATGGTCTTTATATATTCGGCTTAAGTCTTAAAACTTTCTGAATTTCAGTTGATCAATCCAAGTAAATTAAGCAATAGGTAAACATTGACTTGTGTGTGTGTGTGCCCAGGGATCTACCTATCTGTAATGGTGCCTAGATTCATCGTTTTGTGCTGTTACCAATTGTGCTAATCCTCTGTTAATATGTCTATAGTTAGCGATTTTAAATAAATACCCTGGTATGGATGACATTATTCTATCTATGGCCAGCAGCACCACAAAGAAGGGATGCAGCTAAGGCCCAGAAAGCGCTCTCTGGAAATATTCCAGGAACTTAGAAACCAAAGCCTACAGAGTTTTGGCAACTGGCTCACGTTCACACAGCAAATTAGTTAGTAGTGGTACTTGGATTAGCACACACCTCCTCTTGATTTCTAAGTTAGTGTTTGTTTTTCTCTTTTCTCACTATACCGTTGGTCTCCAACTTTTGTGATTAAATACTCTTAGTCAAAAGGTATTGGTTAATTCATCTATTTATAAGTTCTATGCAGATAACTGGGACTATACAGTCTCATTTGGTGAAACATTAAATTGTTAGGCAAATTTGAAAGGTCAAATTAAATTAGAAAAATAAGCGCTAGTATTTTTTTCTACATCCCCCTGGCTTGCCACTATGCATTTCCCCATTGGAGACCATAACACCATGTCATGCTGCCCATAAGTATACTGACATTGTTTGCCATTCCTGAATCAAAAATTGAGATTATGAAATCACCACAGTCTGGATAAAACTAAAATACAAAAACAGTTCCCCCAAATGAATAAATTTATTCATACTTGAATTATTAACTGATACTTGTGAAAATATTATGACAGTGGCTTATCAGAACAATTTAGAAAAACAGTGCAATGTAGGCATTGTTTTTGTGACCTTTGCTCTCAAATTTAGCATCACCCATCCCTACAAGTTCATAGTTATACTCTATTGTTGGTTTTCTACCTGTTTATCCCACTACCTGTGAGTATCAAGGAGAGGGTGGCCCCCCTCTGGATGCTCAGCGCTGTGTCTAGTGCTATACACTGTTCAATAAATGCCAACTGAATGAAGTGGAATCAAGATTCTTCCTCCTGTAACCATAACCTAGCTCAGTGATTCTTAATCCTGTCTTCACGTCAGAAATCAGCTGAGGAGATAATAAAAATTACTAATGCTGAGGCAGGATTCCTAGTATGAGTAGTTCATCTATTCCTCTACTCCAAAAGCAATGTGACACATTGTCAAAAACTCAATTAGCAGTTGGGCATGGTAGTATACATCTGTAATCCCAGCACTCAGGAGATGAAAGAAGGAGGATCATGAGTTTGAGCACAGCCTGAACTACATAGTGAAATCCTGTCTCAAAAAACAAACAGGTTGGTGTGACAGGATACATTTGTAATTCCCACTTGGATGAAGAGGTAGGAGGATCATAGCCCAAACCTGGCACCGGAAAAAGCACGAAACCCTATCTGAAAAATAATAAAAAAACTAAAAAGCAAAAGGACTGGAGCATGGCTCGAATGGTAGAGCTGTTGCTTAGTAAGCATAAGGTAGGCCCTGAGTTCAGTCCCTGATACCACCAAAACCAACCAAAGCCCAAACCCAAACACACACACACACACACACACACACACACACACACACACACACGAAACCCAGTCAAGGATCTGGAATTCAACCAAAGGCATTCACTACATTGATAAGTGATTATTTATTTTAAAAGCAACAGAACTCATGTATGAACAATAGGACTCTGTAGAATTCTTGTCTAAGGCTCCCTCATCCCCCACCCCAGCTCAGTCCATAAAGAAGTTTCACCAAGGTGGGAAAAAGGCATGAAAAGAAGTGTTTATACAAAGCAAAGCACTATAAAACCAGCAGCATTGTAATAGTGGCAATCTAAGTAGCAAACCAACAAGGTAAGACCAGCAGCTCAGCTGATTTTCTGAGGCTACAATACAAGGTTAGGGTAAGGAGAGACTGGTAGATCAACTAGAAATCTAACAGGAAGATATGGAGAATAAAACAGCATCAAAAACTTTCACAAACTCTCCATATACATTTGTGCAGGAAAAAATGGGATGGTTTTCTACAAATTGTTGGCTGGCTATAAACCTGTGCACATATGCAAAGAAAAGGCAAGTGAGTTTAGAGTTAAGCAAAGCCAGCATTTACTTGCAAATCACTTGAACTTCAACCGTGCTTCCCAACACATACAGCTCTACAGGCAGAATATGGAAGCTTTACTGCCTAAGACGTCTGGACACAATATCTGACCCTTCATTGACTGAACAGTGTGACCCCTAGGAATTCAGGTTTAACAATGGGGAAAAAAAATCTGAAAACAAAACAAAACCAAGCAGTGATATCATTAGTCACACAGTGCTAGGTAAAGAGATTATACAAATGTGTCTAGGCAAATTATTAAATAAAAGCAAATACAGCAACAACACATGTGGGGAGTCATTCGGAATCCCGAACTATGAGAATATATTATTTGATAAGTCCCATTGTCAACAACAGTAAAACTTATAAGAATTGTAAAGAAATAAGGTACTATGGGCCACACTAACAAAATAAGCAGTAAATAAAAACTGTCTCTGAGCTGGGTGCCAGTGGCTCACCCCTGTAATCCTGGCTATTTGGGAGGCTGAGATTGGGAGGATTACAGTTCAAGGCCAGCTAAGACAAATGGTTTGTGAGACCCCCCCATCTCCAAAATAACCAGAGCAAACTGGACTGAAGGTGTGGCTCAAGCCATAAAGCACATGCTTTGCAAGCACAAAGCCCTGAGTTCAAACCTCAGTGCCATAAAAAAAAAAATTGGCTCTGGATGGTCTTTGATGTTGGATTTAGCAGACAAAGACTTCAGAAAAGCAATTACAAGCATGTTTAAAGACTGAAGAAAACCATGTTTAAAGAGTTAAAGGAATCTTACAATAAAGATTCAACAAATAGAGAATGTCGACAAAGATAAATTGTAAAATAAAATCACATGGACATTCTGGAGTTGAAAAGTACAGTGACTTAAGTGAAAATTTATTAGTGGAATTCGATGGCAAATTTTAAATAGAGGAAGAAAAAAATCCAGTTAACTTGAAGACAAAACACATCCAATCTAGAAAATAAAGAAAAATTAAAAGTACCTCAGAGAACTGTGGGTAAATGTCAAACACAAGTACATGAATCACAGCAGTGCTAGAAAGAGAGGAGGGAGAAAGGGCAGGAAAATGTACTTGAAGAAACAATGGCCAAAAATTACCCAAATTGATGAAAAATATTAATCGATGATCCCAAGATGCTCAACAGACCCATGTAGGATACACATAAAGCTATTCACACACCTACATATATATCATATTCAAACTGTTGAAAGCCATGGCCAGAGAGAAACCCTGAGAGCAGAAAGAGTAAAACAACACACCATGAATAGGGGAGCAATACCACTATGAATTGGCGACTTCTCACCAGAACAAATAAGTCCCAGAAAGCACCAATAGGATGTATTCGTTCTAAAAAATGTCAATTAAGAGTCATGTATCCAGAAACAACATCCTTTAAAATTGAAGGTAAAGTAAAGATATTGCCACACAAAGACTGAGATTCACTGCTAGCAGCTTGCCTTAGAAGAAATGCTAAAGGAAATTCTTTATGCTTAAAGGAAATGATATCAGAAAATAAACTGAATCACACCAAAACATGAAGAGCTCTACGAAAGACAAAAGGTTCTGTCTTGTGTGTGTATATATATATTCCTCTTATCTTTAACTGTTTAAAAGATGTAAGATTTCATATAATACTTGTCCTTCTTCCATTACTATATTATGGGGTTCATAACATACATACTTATAAAATATGATAATAGTACAAAGGAAGGGGAAGGGGATGGAACTATATCAGAGCAAAATTTCTGTCTTGCTGGTATCATTAGTGTAAATCTGAAGTAAATGGTGCTAAGTTAATGTTCATTATTGTAATTCCTAAAGTAGTCACTAAGAAAATAACAGGCTGAAAAGAAAACTTAAAGAATATGTCAAGAAACAAAGGAATTAAAACAGTACACTAAAAATAATTATTTACATAAAACAGAGCAGTAAAGGAGGAACAGATGAACAAAAGAGATATGAGACATACTAAAAAAAAAGTAACAAAAGTAGCAGGCATAAATCCAGCCATGTCAGTAATTTTAATTAAATGTGAATGAAATACAAGTTCCAAGGAAGACCCAGGTATGGCAGAATACATCTGTAATTCAGCACTCAGAAGCTGAGGCAGGAGGGTTGTGAGTTTAGGCCAGTAGGGGCTACATAGTGAGACCCTGTCTCAAAAAAAGAAAAGAAATAAAAAATTCCAAGGAACAGACAGAAGTTGTCAAATTAGATGGAAAAATGTAATATGCTAAATTTAGCATATTCTAAATTTCAAGACCCATTGTGTTGAAGTAGAAGTATGTAAAAAATGTATCACATAAGTGATAATCATAAAAAGCTGGAACAATTATATTAACATCAAATAAAATACACTTCAGATAAAAAAATAGAGACAGAGGGACATTTCATGATAAAAATGTTAATTTCTCAGAAAAGCATAACAAAATTGTATATGCACCTAACATAGCCCCATAATACACAAAGCAAAAATGAGAGAATTAAAAGAAGAAAAGGAAACTAAGGAACTGGAGGCGTGGCTCAAGTGGTAAAGTGCCTGCTATGCAACCATGAAGCCATGAGTTCTAACCTCGGTCCTACCAAAAAAAAAAAAAATTGTAAGAAAACTGAAAAATAACAGTTTAAGACTGCAATAATCTACTCTCAAGAATAGCTAAAATAACTGAACAAAATAGCAAGGATATAGGAGGCTTGAATAACACTGTCAATCAATTTGACCTAACTTTTCTAGAATATGTCACCCAATAACAAAAAACCATTGTTCTCATTGACATTTTCAAGAAGAATGCATATGCTATCCCACAAAACAATCTCAATTTAAAAGTACTGAAGTCACAGAAAATATATTCCCTGACAACATTAGAATTAGACAAGAATTTACAGGAGAAATTTAGAAAATTCTCATATGTGAGGAAATTAACAAAACATTTAAAATAATCTATTGATCAAAAAAGAAATGAAAATTAAAAAATATTTTAACTATGTAAAAACAAAAACACAATATATTAAGGTTAATAGGATACAGCTAAAGCAGTGTTTACAGGGAATTTTATAGCTTTAAATACCTATTTTTAGAAAAGAAGAAAGATTCTAAATTATTAAGAAGGTAGAAAACAAAAGAGTAAATTAAACCAAAAATAAGCAGAAGAGAGATAAATATTAGAGAGGAAATTAATGAAGTAGGAAATAGAACAACAGATAAAATCAATGAAACAAAACTTGATCATTGAGAAGACCAAGAAATTTGACAAATCTTCCGCTAGACTGGACACGGAAAAAAAAAAGATACAAATTATTAAAGAGGAAATGTCACAACCAACCCTACAGATTATGAGGTTCACAGGGAAATAGTGTAGAAGCCTTTATGCCAGCGAATTATACAATTTAGATGAAATGAAAAAGTTTCTTTGACTCAAATTACAAAAGCAAGGTCAAGAAGAAATTTAAAGGGCTGGTGGAGTGGCTCAAGTGGTAGAGTGTCTACCTTATAAGCATGAGGCCCTGACTTCAAACCCCAGTACTGCTGAAAGAAATAAGTAAAAAAATAATATAATAACACATATATATATCATGGCCGGATTAACCCAAGCATGAGCTCCCCCTACCACATTGTGATGATCCTCACTGAAAAGGAACAAATTGTTCCTAAACTAGAAGAAGTTGTACAGAAGAAAAAGACATCCCAGAAGAACCTGAAGAAACAAAAACTTATGGCACAGGAACAAATTAAGCATAAAATAAATGCAAATAAAAGTGAAAAAAATAGAGAGCCGAACACAATGGTTCATGCCTGTAATCCCAGCTACTGGGGAAGTAGAGATCAGGAGGTTGGTGATTTAAGACCCGCCTGGGCAAAATATTATCGCGACCTTGTCACAACAAAACAAGCCAGGTGAGGTTGCGTGTGCCTGTCATTCCAGCTATTCTGGAAGAATGGAGGATTGCAGTCTGAGACCAACTGGGCAAAAAGGGAGATCCTATCTGAAAAATGGCCAAAAGCAAAAGGGATGGAAACTTGGTTAAAGTGGTACTGCACCTGCCTAGCAAGCAGGCAGGTTTGAACCCTTGAGTTCAAACCTTAGTACTGCCAAAGAAAAGAAAAGAAATTCAAAAGAGATGGGAAAGAAATACTGTCCAATTTATTCTATAATGTCGGTATCACCTGATATTATAGCCAAACGAAGACACCATTGTAGAGAGCTGACAGGTGTATTGAATAAGCTCCGTGTTTGAGTTTGAAACAGCCCCAAACCGCAGAAGGGAGCAAGTGTAGTTATGCCCAGTAATTTGCATGCTTGAATTGGCACAGCCTCAGCTGCAGAAGTGGGCAAAATGCAATGCAGCTGTTTTTTCCTTTAATATTTACCTTCAGAAAGAAGCTGTCACAGGTTCCTCCTGTTCCCAAGGATTACAATGTCACGCCACCTCCCCCAAGAATCACTTCTCCACCTCATGTTGTGACTGTATATAATAAACTCACTGGAGGTGGATGTTGCTGGTGTGTCTCCATCCGAGCACCCAGCCTACCTGGCCCCAGCTTTATGCATGTTTGGTCTTCTGTCTGTTGTCTTTTCCAGCATCTCCCGTTGCCTTGTCCTGTTTCTAGGACAAGCTCATGCAGGATGTGAGACACCATAATAAAAGAAAACAACAGACCAATATTCCCTTATGAATATAGATGCAAAGAAGCTTTCACACAATATTAAAAAACTGAATCCAGCAGCATATAAAACCAAGGGAAGATTATCTCAGAAATTCAAAGTTGATTTAAAATTTGAAAATCAATTAGTATAATATATCATATGAATAGAATAAAGAACAAAACCACATTGCCTCTCAATAAATGCAGAATAGTGTTTGAAAAATTCATTCATGTTAAAAACTCTCAATGAAATGAACCTAGAAGGGAATTTTATCAACTAATAAAGTCCACTGATATAAAATCCATAGCTGAGCTGGGTGCTGGTGGCTCACACCTATAATCCTAGTACTCAGGAGGGAGAGATCAGAAGGATTGTGGTTCAAATCCAGGCAAACAGTTCACAAAGCCCTATCTTGAAAAAACCCATCACAAAAAAGACCATAAGCATGCCTGCCTAGCAAGCATAAAGTCCTAAGTTCAAACCCCAGTGCTGCCAAAAGAAAAAAATCCATAGATAATATCATGCCTAATGATAACAAAACAAATGCGTTCCTCCTCAGATAGGAACAAGGCAGCAGTATCTGCTCTTGCTTCTCTACTCAACATTTCACTGGAGGTTCTAGTCAGAGTTACTAGCCAAAGAATATTTGAAAGAAAGAAATAAGTCTAAAATTAGGTAAAATCAGAAGATGAATCTCAGAATGATTTATTGGTTTTTGTCATTAAAAAACTATGGTGCTTTTTAAGGCTATAAGAATGTTTCTAGAGGTTAAAAAAAAAAAGGATAAGAATACTGCCTTAGTCCATTTTCTGTTGCTATAACAAAACACTACAGACTAGGTAATTTACTAAAAAAAATAGAGATTTATTTTTTTTTACCTCATGGTTCTGGAGGCTGAAAGTTCAAGATTAGGCAGCCATATCTGGCCAGTGCCTTGTGTTACAACAGAACATGGTGGAAAAGTGGAAGGTCAAAACAGGAGCATGCAAAGCAGACAAAACAAGAGGGTAGCCTTGCTTTATAACTCACCCTCAAAGTGACTAATCCAGTCCTGCAAGAGCACATTAATCCTTTCATGAGGACGGAGCCCTTGCATCCCACACACCTCTTAATGATCCCATCACCTCTCAACACCATTGTATTGGACACCAAATTTCAATATGAGTTTTGCAGGGGACAAACTATGTCCAAACCATAGCAAATACAAAACTTGAATCATCAGTAGCTTTCCAAGCAAATTTCATTTCTCTTAATAGTGTATTGGCTCAACATTTCTTTGTAATTCATACTCAGCTCCTTCAATTCACAGACAGGCTTGAAACACCACACAACCATGGTTATTTCAATGTGCTTTTCTTACTAAACACCAGAAAACTACTAACAATGGAATAAGGTATTTCATAAACATGGTATGAAATCTTTGAGAAAAGATAATTGTTTTTCCATCATCATTTGACCTAAGGAGTCTCAGAAGATTCATCATGTACAGATGATCTATATGGGAAAGCAGATGGAATTAAAAATTAGGCAATATTCAATAGATCCAAATCTTTGGCCATTGCTCACCATATCCTCTCTCACTGAGCATCTGACTCTGGCTGGGCCACAGCGTTAGCTTCCTAACTTGGTGACTTGCTTTTGCTTTTGCCATGAGAAGTCTATTTTCTACACATCCACCACAGTGATCCTGTTACTACAGTAATCATGTCACCCTCTCCTGCTCAAAGCTCTGTCATGGCTCTTCCACCTCTAGTTTATAATAAAAGCTCCTTACAACAGCTCATGAGGCTCTCCATGATGGATCCTGTCCCACCCATTACTTTCTGAGACCTTCTGTCTACTCTTTCCATCACTCCTCCATTCCCTCACACTGGCCTTAATGACATTTCTTGTAGGGACATTCAGTGGCTGTTCCTGATGCCTGGTATAGTTTTCTCCCAGGTAACTTCATGGCTAACTCCCTCAGCTACTGCTTATCTTTGCTCAGATATCATCTTCTTAATGAAGTCTTTCTGCTCTATTTAAAATTCCAACTTGACCCCCTTCCCCCACATAACTGATCTCTCTTACTCTATCCTATCACTTCCTTAACATTCATTAACTTTGAGCACAATTTATGATTCAATTTAACTCAACTTAACTCACTATAATAGGTTCAGTAATTCATCCCAAGCACCAAAAGCAGAGCTTAACACTAGGAAGCATTCAATAAATACTTATTGAATGAATGAACAATAATAATGCCTCGACCTCATTGAGTATTCCTTGTGTGCCAGCCCCTATATTAAACATCTTATACGATTATGTTCTTTAGACTTCACAAACATTAGTGGCAATCATTTTCCTCATTTTACAGATGAAGAAACTGAGCCTGGCACAGGTGGCTCATACCTGTAATCCTAGCTAATCAGGAGGCAGAGATCAGGAGGACTGCGGTCCAAAGCCAGCCCCAGGCAAATATTTGTGAGACCCTATCTCAAAAAACCCATCACAAAAAAGGTTTAGTGGAGTGGCTCACTGTGTAGGCCCTGAGTTCAAACCCTAGTACTGTTAAAAAAAAAAAAGAAGAAAAAGAAAAAAGAAAAGAAAGAAAGAAAAAGAAACTGAGAGGGTGGCTAGTTTATTCAAAGTCACACACCTATTTGCAACTAAGCATAGGCCTATTTGACCCCCAAGGACTATCCACATCCATTATCCATCTAGAAAAGAATATGTAGAAATCAACACTAATCTGATGACAACAGCTGGTCACCTTTTGAAGCCATATTAGGGTGAGAGGAAGAACAAGTTTTCAGGTCCCCCTCAGTCCCTGCTGTGTTTAGAGGTCTCTACTTTTAGAATTGGTATTTTCTGGTGGGATTAAAAATGGATTGAATGTTAGCAAGGTCTCTGCGAACTCAAGTAGTTTCACAAGAGGCTATGAGGCAACACCCAACAGGGACTGATCCACATGACATGACTATAGGTGACAAACCCAATTTAAAGTTAGAGTGCCCTGGGAAAATCACACAAGCCTCAAGTTCTCACCCTCAAACTGATGTCACTTAGAGTCCCTTGTAAATCTCTATGACTGATCCTAAATGGTGGGTTAGGGTCTATAAGTGCCTGGGTTTGGTATTCATGAACACACATTGACATTTCTTGTTTGGAATTTGTGGCTTTCCATCTGTTCTTCCCTGATCTTAATCTTGGCTATTCTGGTGCTCAATGGGTTCTCCACCAGAAGGATAATAAATAAAAGGAAGTACAATGCAAAACTATATACTGATTTTTTAAAGAAAAGTATTGTGGCAGTGTGATCAAGGAGTGTTGCTGACTATAACTCACATTGGGAGTCCATGGAAAGGGTGGGAACTTGCATAAGTATTGTCACTTCTTAGGCTAATAAAGAAATGTCACTTAATCTCCTGGGCCTCCAATTTTCTCTTGTGTTAAATACAGATGATAATTTCTATTTTCCAGGTTTGTTGTAAAGATCAGTGGTACAGAAGATGCAATGTTGAATTATGTCATATGAGTTGAATTTTAATCTATTTAGGATGTGACAACTGAATGTCTACCATTACTGTGGAGAGATGAAGGAAGAACAACTTTTAACTCTTTCCGTCTTCCAAAAGTTTTGCTTTATTGTTCTCTAGTTTTAAACCTGATTCATTCTTACTAATCAAGTATAACAAAACATTCCTTTATTATTTTATTATCTTAATATGTGATCCAGTTTACTCAGAAGAGTAGAAGTTAGTACCCTGCTTCCATAACATTGCATTGCCTATAACACCTGCCTTATTTTAGCCTAAGTCCTTATACTATTGGCATTAAAAAAAGGGTCTTCAGGTCATATGCTAGACTGTCTGTTTTTATATATAGACATTTCAGAGCAGTGGTTCTTACCTTTGTTCAGTCATAGAATTCTCAGAAATTGATGAAACCTACAATCTCATATTCAAGAAACATTCTCATCTAGGCATAGTTCTGCACATAATTTCACATCATCTAAGACTCTAATGAAATTCATTCATTGATACAGCTTAAGAAGCCTTGCCTAAGTAGCAGGTTACAAATCAACATACAAAAATCAGTAACTTCTCTATATAACAATAGTGAACAGGCTGAAAAATGAAGAAAACAATCCCATTCATAATAGCTTCAAAAATAATAAAACACCTAGGAATAAACTTAACTAAGGAGGTAAAAAGCCTCTACAATGAAAACTATAAAATACTGAATAAAAGAAAAAGAAATTGAAGAAGACACTAGAAGATGGAAAGATCTCCCATTTATGGATTGGCAGAATTCATATCGTGAAAAAGACTATACCAAAAGTGATCTACAGATACAGTGCAGTTCTTATCAAAATTCCAATGTCATTCTTCACAGAAATAAACAGAAAAATCAATCCTAAAACTCATTTGGAAATATAAAAGACCCCAAATAGCCAAAGCAATCCTGAGTAAAAAGAAGAATGCTAGAGATACCATGATTCAAATTATACTACAGATCCATAGTAACAGCATGGCACTGGCACAAAGATAGATAGTAGACCAATGGTATAGAATAGCAGACCCAGAAAAAAGCCCACACATGTACAATCATCAGCTTTTCCACAAAGGAGCCAAAAATGTACTTTGGAGAAAAAACAGCTTCTTTAGCAAATGCAAATGGTGCTGGGAAACTGAATATCCACATATAGAAGACTAAAAGAAGATCCTTATCTCTCACACTGCACAAAAATCAATTCAAAATGAACCAAAGATCTTAACATAAGACCTAAAACTTTGAAACTACTCTAGGAAGTTACAGAGAAAACACTTGACTTTATAGGTATAGCAACCAATTTCTGCAGGACTCCAATAGCAAAGGAAATAAGAGCAAAAATTGACAAATGGGATTGCATCAAATTAAAAAGCTTCTGCACAGCGAATGAAGAGGCAACCTACAGAATGGGACAGCTATTCATCAAAGAATTAATATCTAGGATACATAAAGAATTAAAAAAAATTAAATACCAAATTAATAAATGACCTAATGAGTCAAACATATAGCTCTCAAAAGAAGTATGAATAGCCAATAAAAATGTGAAAAAAAATCCATTGTCATCAACCATGAAGGAAATGTAAATCAAAATATTGAGATTCCTTCTCACCCTAGTTAGAATGATAATCATCAAGAAAACAAATAACAAATGCTGGTGAGGATGTGGGAAAAAGGAGTCCTTTATACACTGTTAGGAGAAATGTTAAATAGTGCAGCCACTATGGAAATCAATATAGAGCTTTCTCAAAAAACTAAAAATAGAACTACCATATGATCTTGCTATACTACTCCTGGGCATATGTCTGAAGGAATAAAGTCAGCATACAGTAGAGATACCTGCATACACATGTTTATCATAGTACTATTCACAATCGTCAAGTTATGGAATCAGCCTCAGTACCCAACAACCAATGAACTGGTAAAGAAAAGGTTGTACACAGAGACAATGGAGTATTATTCATCCATAAAGAAAAACAAAATTATGTCATTTGCAGGAAATCAATGTTAAGAGAAATAAACCAGAATCAGAAAAGCAAATATCACATTGTCTCTCATATATGGAATCTAAGATTAAAAAAAAAAAAGACATGAATGTAAAAGGGAGACTATTTGGAGGGGGACCAGTGGGAGGGGCAAAGACAAAACAGTAGGGTGATGGGGGTATGAATATGATTATGCATATATAAAAATAGAATGATGAAACCCATTAAAATTGTAATAAAGGGGAAAGGGTGTGTGGCTCAAGTGGTAGAACATTCACCTAGCAAGTGTGAGGCCCTGAGTTGAATTCCCAGTATCACAAAAAAGATACTGTGAGAAGAGGTAAGAGAGGACCAGAATGAGTAATAGAGTGGATATGATCAAAGTATATTATATGCATATATGGAAATATCCCAGTGAAACCCCTTTGTATAATTAATTGGGCTAACAAAACATTTTTTTGCCACCCTTGCCTACTGGCAGCAAAGTGGTCATGAATACTATTTTTCCTTTAATCACTAATAATATTGGTTGTTGAAAATATTGTTATATAAAACAATAATTTTATCATTCCTAGGGGTTTTATTCTTTCTTTACTTTAGGCATTTTTTCCTACTGTGACTAAGAATAAAGGCATTTAGAGAAAGTCTTTCAGAATTCATTTTATAGCCCAGAACACAGTCATAACCAATCTGTGCTGCAACCACACCGACTCTGAGCAAGCCATTGTTCTTGAGATTTGCTAAGGTCAGCCAAGCCCTAAGCACATATAAATCTCCAAACTTTCCACCTTAACACTGGACATCTAACTACAAAGCAGAGGCTGAAAATAGACGAAGCCTAGTGCGTAAATACACTCCAAAGAGGTACATTTCCAAAGCCAGGGACCTTAATCAACAACACTATACACAAGCCAAAGAGGTATTTCATTCAGCAGGAAAATGACATTTCATTTTGAATAAGGCTAAACCCAACCTAAAGAAATTATGAAGACTTCTAAGTAGTCAAAGAAGAGTTTCTCCATCTGTTAGTTCTAAATCTAAAAAAAGAAAAACTAAAATATCTCCAAGTTTAGGTTAGCCTACTTTGTCTTTCACATTGCATGATATAATGGAAAACAGCATTGACACTTTCTCCTCCTCTCTCATTTCTAGCCAGTTCAAGTTGTTAAAACATAAGAAGCCAGTAGCAGATACTTACCTACTTACCTGTAGGAGTACACACATAGTGTACAGGAAGTAACAAGCTGTGATACTGAACACAGAAAAATGATCACAGTTTCATTTCCTATTACCTAAGGTTCATTAGAGCTGAAATGGCTAAGTTTTCCAAAAATTATGTTTTCCGAATAAAATATACTCGAGTCCAATTATGAGTTGGGCATAGTGGTGGACACCTCATAATCCTAGTACTCAGGAGGCTAAGGCAGGAGGATCATGAGTTCAAGGACAGCCCAATGAGACCCTGTCTTAAAAAACAAAACAGTAACAACAAGAGACCAATCACTAATGCTCCATGTGATATATCAGATTAGGAATAAAGATGAATATTACACATATAAGTATGTGAAAGAAGTATAAAATTACAATAATTTTAACATAAAAGTTGGCAACAGAGCTAAAGAAATAAAGCTCATTAAGAATTACATATTCATAAAATTTTATAGATTCTTCCATATTGGGGAAATGAAATAATGACGTAAGAAATTATACTAACAATGGCATGATAATGAAAATACCCATCTTCTATAACCCAGCACAGACAGTCCAAAAAAATGGATATTTAAGATGTAATCCTCCTCCATTACCAGACAGCTGCTTTCCTAAGTGAGGTTCTTGAATATATCTATGGAACATTTTTCATGAAAACAAAATGATGCTTGTCACATACACATGGTGTTAATTCCTCCCAACTTTTCTTTGGAAGGCAATTCATTGGAAGCAAGTACTAAAAGCAACGACTTCACCTCAGCGACAGTATTTCCATATTTGCAGCCAACAGGAGATCCTCATGAATATCCCATGGTGGAATATGACCTTTGAAAGTGAGACTACAAAATGATCCTGTTCCATTTTAAGTGGAATTTCAGAACGTTGCCATTATACATTCCAGGTAAACACCAGCAGCCTCTGACTCTGCTACTGAATCTAGCAGAAGATCCCAGGAGGTCATTGTCACTGACAAAATGTCAGCTGTTCAGATCAAGTGCTGTTCAAACCCAACTGGAATTTAGGAATTTCTGCCTTCTCTCTGTCTATTCATGCAAACCATTCTATTATTTCCCTAATACTTTTTTACAGCGATAAACACTGTAAGTTGCTTTATCATATGCTTTGTGGACTTAAATTTTAGAAGTCTTAAAATTCTGTTTATAACAAAAGTGCCACCTATGTCAGATACTTTGGAGAAGAGGGTGGTTTGCTGAGCACATACCCCAGGAATGTCTAAATTTTAAAGATCAGCAATTCTTCCTGTAGGCTATAGATAGACTTTTAATAAAAATCACATACATCTTGCAAATGGTTTTTAGTCCCCATGAAATAATTCATTCTGATATTGGTAACATAAAAACTGCCTTGGACTGAGAAAGGAAATGCCTGCCTAATACTCAGCAGGCTGGACCAACAGACACAGATAAGTCAACTGCAGAGTTCATAGAAATCGACATTTCTTCCAGGGACACTGCTACTACACAGGGTCACAGTGTTCTTTTTTGAGTGACTGCTGGCTCACTATGAAACTTTCTTTGATATCAAAGACTATCAGTGAGTTTGCTCTTTGAAACTATATCAGTAAGACTGAAATACCTCACTTGTGCCTGGAGGATCTCAGTCATTTGTTGACACAGAAAAGCTGTCTCAACTCCCACTCTAGGCAAAAAACACCACATCAAGGGATTTCTGGATACAGTAGTCCCCATTTATTTTAACTTTATTGTTTCCAAGGAAATGAGATCCTGGGCTTGCTTTGTAGACTAGATCTGGATATAAATTCCACTCTTCCTAGAATCCTACAGTAAGTAATTCTTTCTTGTCTACAGTATTCTTCCTCCATTGCATTGGGTCAATAAATCTAATTTTGTCTCAATATAGTCTTGTTTCTATTATTCTTAGGCTGACTGAGATAAGGCCACATTTTTCAACAAAGTGCTTCAACTCAAGAAAATACCTGCTGTTGAATAATAGCTCATAATTTTGAGTTTTGGCTTTCAGATATGGAAAAAAATAGAATACATCTCTGCTATAGTTTAGTTCCTTATGACCTGGGAATTTTAAATTCTATACTGGCTTCTCATCTAGGCAGAAACACTGTAAGAGCTAGGAAACCTGCTGAGTATTGAAATGATATTTTCTGTCTCTGATAAAATAACCTGTGGCAAAACTCTCCTGCTTCTAGAAATATCACAGGTGGAAACTCAAAGAAGACTTGCTAGTGTGACTCTGAAGCTCTTTATGAATCTCAAAGACATTTGGTATAGACACAGGGGTCAGGTCTCCCAAGACACAGTCTCTCTCTCTCCACCCCTGGTTTAAATGTAAGGCTGCCATATTTAAGAAATTATTTGGGAGTATGATTTAAAGCATATGCCTCTTCCTTAAGGTTGGAAGGCTGCTCCAGACATACCCATGTGAGTAGCCATAATCATAGGCTGAGGTCCCCTTCCTACTGACTTCAGACCCGAAGGAGTGCTGGGCGGTCCCAAGACTGTAGGTCTGAGAGGCCTGCTGCTGGTGGGAGGAGGTGGATGCCTGACTAAAGGCCTCTGACTCCTGGCGGTGTGCAGCAGAGGAGCGGCTACTGTAGGCGGTGGAGCCATGGGTGTAGATAGCAGATCTCTTCTTCTCCTGCTGGTACTGGCTCATGGTGGTGCGAAGGTCTTTATTGCGGTAGCTGAGATCATAGTGCTGGTGGGACTTCTGATAAAAAGGCAATGACATCGTGTGCCCTTGAGGGAAGGAAGCAACCTATAAGAAGGCAACAATTCTTGAGTGAACAATCCAGGAACAAATTCCGAAGAACAAGTCATCTTAATCAGTGTGTAAGACTTCAATACTCTTGTCTTTCCAAAGAGTAAATGGAGGTTGTGAAGTTCAACTTAACTGGTGATTCAATAAACTCCCTCCCTTCATAGCCCGTGTATTCTCTCCTGTCAGTGTACTTTTTTTTTCTTTGTATCTAGGAAGGCTTGATAATTTCCTACCCTGGCTTTTCTGCTTTTGCCTCAAACCCTGTATACTGCACATTTCTAATTTTCCAGCATTTCATTCTGATGACAGCTTCATTCTCCATATAATGATGGAGAGCAATGTGGTATTCATCCAACAAACAGTAAGTGAGCACCTACTATAAACCTGGAATTATTCCGGCACGAGAAATATGAGGTGAACCAAACAAAAATCTCTGCTTTAATAACCTTGAATAGAACTGTATGTTGTATTGTAGAAGGCTGACAATATTGAATATTAATAAGTAAGTTATGAGGTATAGCAGAGTGTGCTAAGTGACACAGAGAAAGCAAATAGAAAAGGTGGCATGGTTGCAATTTCAAACAGCCTTATCAGGGATGGATTCACTGGAAAGTAACATCTGAGCAAGACAATATTTGGGGGAAGAGTGACCAAAAGAACCCCAGTGCATAGCAAACAGGACAGTGAACCTGCAGGGGCTGGGGCAGGAGGTATAGGAGATGATATCAGAGAGGAGCATGCAAAGGGAAAGTACAAAGTCCTGTAGGAGACAGTAAAGACTTGGCTTTTATTCTGAAAGAGCTAAGAAGCCACTGGGAGATACCAATCTGAAGAACAGACTGTTGAGAGACAAGAGGGAAAGCTGGGAAATCAATTAGAAGACTATAATAGGCTGATTTGTACTACCCCCAAATTCATAAGCTGGAGTCCTAATCTTCATTACTTCAGAATGTGACCATGTATGGAGATAGGGTCTTCAAAGAGGAAATCACATTAAAACGAGCTCATTAGCATGGACTCTAATCCAATATGAGGTATTAGGAAATTAGGATACATATCTGTACATATAACAGAGGTAGACCATGTGGAGAGGCAGGAAGAAAAGGTCTGTCAACAAGTCCAGGAGAGGCCTCAGAATAAAACTAACCCTGACAATACCTTGATCTCAGATATCTAGCTTCCTGAATGGTGAGGAAATGAATCTCTGTTGGTCAAGATATCCAGTTTGAGATACTCTGTTATGGTGCACACAGACACAAAGGTCACTGCCATGGTCCAGACTAGCAATGACAGTAGTAGCAGTGGAAGCATGAAAAATGGTCAGACTCCGTGTATGGTTAGGGGATAAAACCAAAAACACTTGTTCAAAGTTCTGAATTACATACAATGTGAAGGAAAGAGAGACAATGCCAAGGTTTTTCCCTGAGTAACTGGAAGACTTAGGTTGCTAGTATCTGAGATGGAGAGGGCAAGACAACATCAGTTTGGGATGGGAGAACTGAAGACTGGCTGAGACATTATGCATTTGTGGTGTCTGCTGGACCTCCACATGTGACTATGGAGTACAGGGAGAGGTCCAGGATGGAGCTCTATATTTAGAAGTCAACAGAGTATGTGTGGTATGGGAAGCCAAGAAAACAGGTGAGAACAACTGTAAATGGAAAAGTCCTAGGACTGGTCCCTGGTGTCTGATAGTGTTATACACAAACTCTCTCAAATCTCATACACACTTCAGAATGGTATAGTTTCAAACCAGGAAAAGCATTTGCTCCATTAGGAAAATAAAGGCTTCCAGAGTTCCTACACAAAAAAGAGTATGGCAGCTGGCATTGTGAACCTGGGCTAGCTGCTCCACTGAAAGTCAGAGGTAGGTTTGCTTAGCATTGGGAGGGAAGACTTTAATTGCATTAGCTTTCTTGAATAATCTGTTCACCGACATGAGCGTATTAGTCACATGGACAGCCTGGGAGGAAGTAACAGCTTTACAGGAACCCTGCCCTCTATGCTCTAAATGCTTTTTGTGCATGTTCTGAAATACTATTCGAAAATTATATTTAAAAATTAGTTTTGAAGTAATCATTTCTTTCCAAACCTTGTTTTTCTTAAAAATTCTAAGTGAGAAAGAAGTGAATCCTTCTAAAATTGCCATATTTTTGTCACATTTATTTACTCATTTATTTTTTGTAGTGCTGGAGTTTGAACTCAGGGCCTCACACTTGTTAGGCAAACACTCTCCCATTTGACCCAGGCCCCCAGCCCTTCTTGCTTTTAGTTATTTTTGGAATAGGGTCTTGAATTTTTGCCTAGGTCAGTCTGAACTGTGGTCCTATTTATGTTTCCTGCCTTGGCTGGGATGGTAGGTGCACACCACCACATTCAGCTTAGTGGCTGAGATGGGGTCTTGCTAACACTTTTGTTTGGGCTTGACCATGATCTTCCTGATCTCTACCTCCCAAGTAGCTAGGGTTATAGGCATGAGCTACTATGCTTGGAGTAAAAATTTTTCTTAAAAAAATTTTATATTAGTATATATTAATAGTACAAGGGATTTCATTGTGATATTTTCATAGTGCATGGAATGTACTTTGATAATATCTACCCCCTTTATTATTTAAAACTGTTTTCTATTTAAACTACTTAAAAAGCCAGCATGTATTCCCTAGAGAAGAAACTTCAGCAAACTTCACTCCAGAAATATTTATGTTAGGTTCCATGGAAGATATCAGTCTACATGGCTTTTCCTAAAAGGGAAAAATAGCTACTACTAACAAGGAAACTCTGCTTCAGTCCTTAAATAGATTGCTGCTTTCTGTTTTTAAATATGCAGAATAATTAACATGCATAAAAAATAATTATTAGATGAATTTCTACAATATGGATATTAATACATCCATATAAAATTATGTTAGGCAGTCATGAAGATATTAGGTAAGTTTCTGTGATGAAACATAGCACATTATCTCATAGCAAATGCTATTTGAATGATTTCCAAATAAATATTTAATAACTAATTATTAATAATTTACTATTATAAAGTCGCTACCCAGATGATCTGAAATGCTATAATTTCCATAAAACAAAAATCTTTAAATATCTTGCCCCAAATTTTATTTTCCACTCTGTATTTTTATTTTCCCCAATATATTTATTTTTAATAATGTTTAATATCCCACATATTTGTATCCTGTATTACAAGTAAACAGGGTTTGCTTTTAAGTCACCGGAACTAACTGACCTAAAAGGAGATGGTAATGCCTTCTCTGCATCAAGTAAACAAGGATTATCCCAACACATTAGGTAAGATGGTTTTGAAAATAATTTAGGAATTTAGGAAGAAACAGAAACTCCAGGGCTGTTATCTTGATGTGAGACTTCCATACAGGCATCAGGGAGCAAAAACTGATGAAAGTTGTTCACAGTAAGTGTTCACTTCAGGATCATGATGTAGGGATCTGGGCTGCCTCTGAGCATTGCTAAACCACTCTCAAGTCAGGAATAGCGTGGCGTGTTCATACATTCATCCACAGCGCACTGTCAGAGCCAAATCACTGACCTGTAATCTAACAACTTCAGAGTGAATTTGCCTCCTTTTAGCCTAATTTGTAACCTGAGTATTGTTGTTCTATAGAGAAAGAAAAACACAGAACTTCCTGTCCATCACCCACTCCAGATTCTAAGCAAACTGTTAAACTATAATTTGAAAAGAGTACTTATAGTTGAACCTGAAACAAATGTGATCTTATAGTTTCTGGAACAGTAGCTAAATTTAAAAAGAATACAGGGATCTGAGAAGACAAGACTGCAGCTCCATGGCACCCTGCCGTTCTACTTCCCTTCCAATGCTTCATCACCCTATTTCTCTGTTATTCTGACATCTCTGTGAGAAGATTGCAAAGCTCAAAAGACGAAAAGAAGCCACATACACTGCAGTGCTTCTGAGCCCAGTAACTATCAAGTGCATTTCTCTGCCTCAATGGCACACTCACCAGTTTCCAAAGAAGGGACGGTAGGGGATATGTCCTGTCAGGCCGAGGAGCTGGATGAGAGGAGTAAAAACCCCACCTAGGCTGAATCCAAAAAAGAGTTAAGAGGCAGGGCTAAATGCAGGACTCTGGGGCCAGTTCAAAAATAATGCATGTGGTCAGGCAGCAGAATGTCAGGGCTCCACAGCCAGCCTTTTATGGCCAAGAAGGCAGATAAATATAGCAGCATTTGGAGAGGATAGTCCCAAACCCCAAGGAGGAGCGTGCAAGCAGGTACCTACCTCAGTAATGTCATTACATTAGTGCTAGTCAATGGGTCTGGATTGATTACACAAAACACAGCATTTTTATTAGGATATAACAGCTATATTCAACATTATCACTGGATATTTAAAAGTGTAATGGAAAGAGTGGTGTGTATTGAGAGCTAAAAATAGATGTAGTAATCTGATTCTCAAAATGGACTTCATGGAATTTTAATGCCAAGATATGACTCTGGGTGTGCTGTTAGTAAAAAATGTAGGACACATTTGAAAGACACAAAGAGAAAGAAAGAACTTGAGTCTAACTAGAGCCAAAACAAGAAATGGGCTATGCATGGAGGCAATTTTGACCTCACAATAGTCATTGTTCCTCTAATTTCAGGAAAATCTATGGAGTCAGTCACAGATTCAGGTCTGAATATTTGAGTCCCTGTTCATTAACTACAGTCTTTATTAACTATAGTCTTTTGAGAAAGAACTCAATGATCTAGCTTTTCTAAACTCAGAGAAGGGTCAGTCTAACTAACAAGAAATTCTTTGTTTTTCAGATGGCATAACTAAAGAGAGGAATAACCTCTGGTTGGAGCCGCTGCTGTGGGGTTTGATCAGACACACATTCCTGCCCATTGATACACTTCATAGCCAGGTGGCCTCAGCAGTTTATTTCTCCTACCTAAGCTTCAGGTTTTTTCCTCTGTAAAATGAGAATAACAGTATCCAAATGACAGGACTGCTGTGGAGATTAAGTGTGATGATGGAAATAAAACACGTCACCAGTGAATGCCACATAATAAAGGCTCAGCAAATGTTAAATATTGTTACTGATAGTGATGATATAAAAGTTCACTGTCAAGATTATATGTATTTTGATACACTAGGCTTTGTTCTGACAATTGATTATACTGACTGAATGTAGATCAATTATATCTATCAAAATATCAAACAGACAAAATATAGCATACTTTATAATTACTTTTAAAAAATAATTTATTTTTTAATTTAAACATTTTGTTACATAAAAACATCAACATTGTATGTATTAGTGGGTTACCATCAATGTACCGTTGATACGTCTATACAACATTGCATAATATTTAAACCAGGATAAGCAGATCCATCTCCTCAGACATTTATCATTTCTTTTCCTTCTTTTTTTTATTCATTCTTTTATTTTTTGGCAATACGAGGGTCTAAACTCGGGGCTTTGCACTTGCTAGGCAAGCACTCTACCGCTTGAGTCAGACCTCAGCCTTTTCTGATTTGGTTATTTTGCTTACCTCTGCCTCTCAAATAACTGTGATTATAGCTGTGAGTCACTCCACCTAGCAAGCACTTATTATTTCTTAAGTAAAAACATTTAAAATCCTTTCTTCTAACTTTTTGAAATGAACAGTGCATTATCGCTGTCTATAGCTATCCTACTGTTTAATAGCACACCAGACCTTCTTGTTCTTATCTAATTGTAACTTAGTACTTAGTATCCATCAATAACCGCCCCCCACCTCACCCTCTGGTAACCACCATTATACTCTCCACTTCCACAAGAGCAACTTTTTTTAGATTCCATATATGAGTGAGATCATGTGGTACTTGTTTTTCTGTACCTGGCTTATTTCACTTAACATAACGATCTCCAGTTTCATCCACGTTGTCATAAATGACAGGGTTTCATTTTTAATGGCTGGATAATATTTCACTGTATATGCACCACATTCTCTGTTTTCCTTCATCAGTTGATGGACACTTATGTTGTTTCCATTTCTCAGTTGCCGTGAACAGTGCTGCAGTGGGCGTGGAGTGCAGATGTCTCTTTGATTCATTTCCTTTGGATATATACTCAGTAGTGGGGTTTTTATTTTTTTTGAGGAAAGTCCTCACTGTGTTCCATAGTGGCTATACTAATTTACATTCCCACCAACACTGTATGAAGGTTCCATTTCTTCATGTCTTCAGTAGCCCTTACCTTTAGTCTTTTTAATAATATTTTTCTTTCTTTCCCTCTTTCCTTCCTTTTCTTTCTCCCCTCCCTCCCTCCCTCCATTCTCCTTCTTTCTGAGACAGAGTCTCACAGGCATGTGACACCATGCCCAGCTATAACTTCTTTCTCCCTCCCTCCCTTCCTTCTTCCTTTCTTCCTTCCTTTTCCTTCTCTCCCCCCATCTCTCCCCCTCCCAACTCCCCCTCTGGGCCAGCACTTGCTAGGCACTTGAGCCACATCTTTAGTCCTTTTTGCTTTAGTTATTTTTCAGATAGGGTCTCATGTTTTTGTCCCACCAGCCTTGGACTATCCTTCCACCTATGCCTTCTGCATAGTGGGATTACAGGCCTGTACCCTCATACCCAGCTTTATTTGTTGAGATGGAGTCCTCACTAACCTTTTGCCCAGGTTGGCTTCAAACTGTGATCCTCTTGATCTTTGTCTCCTAAGTAGCTGGGATTACAGGCATGAGGCACTATACCTAGTCTCTGATTACCTTCTTGATCACAACTATAGTTAACACTATTGAGGATCTATCAAGTGCCAGACACTGGGACATGCACTTTATATTCATGAGTCCATTGAATTCTCATCATATCCTACAAGCTAGGTATCATTAGCCCTGTAATATAGCCAGAACTTCAAGAAGTGAAGTCATTTGCCATGAGTACACAGCTTGTGGATGACACAAATGCAACTCATTCAGATATTTGGATTCCAAAGTCCATGTACTTGTTGTCATGTACTCCTGTATCCTCCAATGATACTTTGTTGATAAGAAACTAGATGTTTTGAAATGATCTTTCAAAAGTGCACTATTGGTCTCCACTCATAGCAGCGGTCAGCTTCTAAGCTATCCAAAGTATGTGAAAGAATGTATTCCACTTAGTTCCTGATCCAATTTCCCTGTAAAACTCAACCTGGCATTTATTCATTTACGTACACCTCCTATTAGTGGTAATATGGAGAATTTAGCTGTCTGGAATCTATAGGTGAGTTTTATAAAAAACGCTTTATGTTTTGCAAGCATCTATTTGTTGTCTAGAACCAACACAGAATGCAATGATTCTTTTCAAACTCTATCCACCAGCACTGGAATGGCTCCTGATAAGCCATTTCACTGGATAACATAGTAAGTTGCTTCAAATCTTCTCAAAGCAGGAAACAGGAAAAATATGCATAAATAAGGGAAATAAATTATCAGAGTACTAATATTTAATGACTACTATATGCCAGGCATTAATGCTAACTACTTTACAGAATCTTTCTTGAGCATCAAACATATGTAAAAACAATGCTTTATAAAGAAACTGGAACTGGTATTTACAGAGATTAATTTTTTTTTAAGTGGCACTGGAGTTTGAACTCGGGGCCTTATACTTAGTAGGCAGACATGCTACCACTTGAGCCATTCTGTCAGGGAGATTAATACCCTTAAAGTCACGTGACTAAAATGTGACAGGGAATTCAAAGCCAGGTCTGTTCTACACTGAGCCAAACTTCCTATTTATCATATTGTGCTACCTCTCAACCACTCAAAACATACACACTCTCTATCTATATACATATGAAGAATACCATGTGCCAATAATGTCCATTAGAAGGAAGAATTGCAAAGGAAGAGCTCCATGCATTTCTTATATAACAAACAAAAATCATTAGATCAAAATGTAGGGGCTTTGACTGGAGGTGTGGCTCAAGTGCTAGAGTGCCTGCTTTGTAAATGTGAAGCCCTGAGTTCAAACCTCAGTCCCATAAAAAAAAATATAGTGGCTACATTTATCAATGTATCAATACTTTGAAATACTTACAAAACTTTGTTCCATGTTAAGAATGCAAAATGAGAAAAGTCCATAGGTATCATTACATATTTATGTACTCATTGACATTCAGAAGCCTATAGTAAAAGCTAAACAGTTTATTCTAAACAACTATACAACAAGATTGGATAAGAGAAATGTGAGCTGGATTCAGCCTACTGTCCTAATGATCTTTCTGCTGTAGCAATGTCTGGATCCAGCTCTTTCTAACAGTGTATTTATCCCAAATATAACTATCCAGATAAGTTACACAGTGATACACTGGATAACAAAACTAAAACAAAATCTTAGTTGGGCTGTGTGTTAGTCAGACTCTTCATTACTGTGACAAAATACCTGAGAAAACAATTTAAGGGGAAAAGGATTTATTTTGGCTCACAGTTTCAGAGATTTCAGTCCATAATCTCTAAGGTTATTTCCAGCATTATAGCCTGTGTTATCAATCCCAAAAGTGGCTCTTCTAGTCTTGCCTTGCTCATAAGCTTATTATCAACATCCTATGTGCAGCAATTTAGGTGAGGAGAGAATAAAATACATCCTTCGTGTTCCAGAAAGTCTGCTTGTGGTTGGTAGCTCCCATCTTAAATGCTCCTTTCTGGGTGTAATTTTATGACTTCAATTCCTACTATACTGAAAGTAATCCAGAAATGTGTTTCAGCATGTTATCATTTCTTTATGTCTGTGTGTTACAAGTAGGGGAGGTAAGAGTGAAGGAGAGAGAGGATGATGGTGGGAAAAGGCTAGAATATAGGACTTTTATCAGAAGCCAAATTTCACCTACTTATTAATGTACTAGATCTAAAATAGATGAACTAGATCTAGATCTAAAATTAAAGCTAGTGCTAATGTTGCCTGTGTCTGGGCAATGGCAAAATGAAGCCAACACAGATACTGCCTTGCATTAGGACAGGCTGTGGGGGGCCCAAGTAAGCTCCATCCCCAACTGGGATGGGGGAAGAAATTCTGGACCAATGGTTCTGGAAAAGGGCAAGCCTACAACAGTACAGAACTGGCAGGTAAGTAGTGAGACAGAGCCCTAACCCTTACTCAGATTCTGACCTACCTTCCTGCTCCCCTAGACTAAACTCCAGGCCACCAGGAAGCACATACACAATTTTACAGACCTTGATTTTCCGTGGAATGCTGCACAGCTGGCTTCAGAAATGGAATTGTTTTCTATTCTTTTCTAGTTGCCCACCTTTCTTTATTCTCTTCTCACTTATCTCCTCCATCATGAGACCCTTCACTTTGCCTATCCAAATCCTCAACCTCTTTTCAGGAGAAGGGAGTGAACCCCTAGCCTAGACTATTGGCTAATTGGAGAGAAGCTGATAAAATATTTCCTACAAGCAGAAAGAGGGCAGATAGCAAGGGCCCTCATGGAAACTCACTGATGCAGAGGTGAAGGAGTGATCTTGGCTTTCCTCAGAACTCCAGACTGAGAACAAAGGCTTCCCCTCTTGCTATACTGTACTTTCCGGAGGCGAAGGCGGGCAGGACTATGCGAGAGTGGACAGCACCCTAAATGTCAAGCATGTCCAAAGCCCCAGCTGAGCCTTAACCTCTTTTTTTTTTTTTTTGGCGGTTCTAGGGTTTGAACTCAGGGCCTCTTGCTTGCTAGGCAGGTGCTCTACCACTTGAGATACCCTACCAGCCTGAACTCTAACTCTTAATACACCCCAAGATAATGAGAAGTGAACCATAGTTACGGTGTTCCTGAAATTTTTTTTGTGTGTGCTTGCTGGGCACGTGCTCTACCACTTGAGCGGTGTCCTCAGCCCACCAACGGTGGTTATGTTTTAACCTCGATCCATACCTTCCTCTTGCTGTGCCCCTCTGCCCACTACTCTGGTAAATGCAGAGTTCTTTGCATGCTATGTTATGACTAAGGACAAAGAACAAGTCAGGCAATCAAGGCTGTTCATTGTTTTTACCTTCCTGTGGTCTGCCAAGATCTTTGTTTGACTTAGCTGAAATATTGCCCTTTTGTTACTTACTAATGTTTGTCAGTAAATGATACATTTGTATTTGCAGAAACATGAAGTTTCAGAATCTTGCATTTTGAGAAGACGGCTTTGTCAGTGTTTTCACATAATGGTGTCAACAACTAGAACTAGAGCCAAACTAGAAAGAAAATTCTAGTTCATGAATCTATTAATTTTCAACCCTAGTGCATACATTATATGGAATTTGTCAAAGACCTATTGAAAACTGTGACCTAGCACTAAGGGAGTGCTATCTGAGAAAGCATGGGGACTAAGATGTGCTACAATAATACAGGGACTAGCATGAGGACAAAATCAGGGCTGCAGCTATGGATGAGGGAGAGAGGGAGGGGCAGAGAGATAAGGAGGGGCAAGGAGCAAGATTAAGCAGAGTTCATTATGTCTTCTCTACCTTAAAACCTTGCCATGACCCTTCACAGCCTGTTCTTTCCCAGTTTACTCTCCTTATCACAGCATAAAGGGATCTTAGCCATCTGATCCTGCCTAATTCTTCCCCCACTCCTCTGTCTTTTCAGTGCTGGGAACGGAACCCAGGGTCTCACACATGCTAGGCAAGCATTCTACTCTGTCTACCATCTGAGTCACACCCTCAGCCCTTGACACAGCATCATTCTCCAGCTCCACCCCTCTCTGCCTCAAGGCTTGCTCCTGAATTACAACGACAGCTTGCAAGTGCTCAAACTCCAACCCAGATTCCTGTTCCTTCCCATGGACCCTCCCCATGGGTCCTCTTGCCTCCACGCCCAGCACATGACCACTTCTCCCTCCCTTCACTGCCACTGCTTGAAGACTACATGTCATCTCTTCTGGAAGTCTTTCCTAGTTGACCAGGAGGGGAAGTTTCTCTTACAATATATAAATGTATTTTTTATTTTTATGTTTCCCTCTGCACTGTGAGTTACCTACAGGCAGAAGTTGGATCTATGTTAACAACTCTCAGTACCTAGCATTACCTCCTGACATATAACAGGAATAATTGCTGAATGAGGAGAACTGGAAAATGTACATATAAGACAACTCCTCAGGAATAGGGACTGCTTAGAGTTGGAACAAACAAGAGCCAAGAGTCAGTGTGGCCAGGGATCAACCAACTACTAAGGGGAGCAGAATGACTGTGAATACCCTGTAGCCTGCGTATGGGGCTCAGGAGCAGATCAAGCTGCCAAACTCTGAGCCTACCTGCACCTGCAGCTCAGTCAAGGGAGCAATAGGTGACCATAAGAAAGCAAGATCCCAAAGTCCGTTATCTAATGTTACTTCTAGCTACCTATTTTTTGAGGTACTAGGGATCTGAACCCAGGGCGTTATACATGCTAGGCAGGCACTTTCACTAAACTTTCCTGTTTATGTTGGTTATTGTTGAGATAAGGTTTCTTTTTATGCCCAGGTGGGCATCCACCTATTTGGTTCACCTGTGATCCACCTATTTGCGCTTCCCTATATACTTGGGATGACAGATGTGTGCCACTACACTGTCTTGAGAACTTTTTGTTCAGGTTGGCCTTGAACCATGATCCTCTTGATCTCTGCCTCTCAAGTAGCTAAGATTCACAGGAGTGAGCTAACATGCCTGGCCTTTTTATTTTTGAGACAAGGTACCACCTTTTCCCCAAGCTGGCCTCGAACTCACAATCCTTCGACCTTTGCCTCTAAGTAGATGGGATAACACCAGCTTATCTGCCTACTTTTACTTTTGTATCTGTATATTCATAAATAGATGTCTGGAAGAATGTTTACCCAAAGTTAATGATAATTACTTTCAAATAGAGATTTTTTTCTTTCCCTTTTTTCCCTTTTTTGTATTTTTTTGCTTGATTTTAAGAAATGTGTAATTATTGTAGTATTAAGAACTTTAATTTGTATATACATACAGTAGAGTATTTTTCACCTTAATAGGAAGGCACTCTGGTCACAGATTACAAGGCAAATGGACCTTGAAGACATTATGCTGTTAGGACCCGGAATCCTATTCCCCCGAGAGACAGAGAGCCAGGCGTGAATGCAATCAACAAAGCAGAGTTTATTGGGCTGGCTAGCCAGGGTCGAGCTCCCACACGGACACGCAGGACCGGTTAGGAAAACACGACCCTGAGCCTCTTTAGGGGAAATCTTATATAGACCGCGGTGGCGTGCATATTTTCGTTATCAACATTGGGCAAGCAGGCAGAGCACATCTTGCGCGTACCTCACATCTTGCACGTACTTCACATCTTGCATGTACCCCCCGCTCACATTCCCCACATTCTATATGCCCTAACTGAGCCCTGCCGCATTGCTTATCTTATCTACATGGGATGTTTGGTACTGGTTTCTCCAACAAGGGGGTTGGGGCCCGCTGAGACCTCCTATTCCTTTCATTCCCCCCTTTTCTTACGGCCTAAATTGAGGAATCATTCTCAAGGGGATGAAGAGCCTGATATTGTTGGCGGAGGACCAGAAGTTGGATAGTATTAATTCGACTTTTGACAAAAGTCATAAGTCGGTTTAGAATCCAGGGTCCTATGGTAACAAGTAATAGGATGATTATTATTGGCCCTGCCAATGCAGATAAAAGGGTAGCCAACCATGGGGACTGGTTAAACCAAGACTCGAACCAGCTTTCCCCGGCCTCTCTTTCTCGTTTTCTTTGTTCCAGGCTCTTTCGGAGTTTAGACATGGAGTCACGAACAACTCCGGTATGGTCAGCGTAAAAACAACATTCTTCCCCTAGAGCAACACATAGTCCCCCCTTTTGGAGGAACAAGTCCAGACCTCCTCGGTTTTGAAGTACTACCTCAGACAGGGAAGTGAGGGATCTTTCTAGGTGGCTAATGGAGGTTTCTATTCTCTCTATATCTTCGTCTATGGCTGCACGCAGCGAAGACATCCCTTTCTGCTGGGTGGCCAAAGAAGCTATGCCGGTTCCTGCTCCCGCTAACCCTAGGCTGAGTAGGGTAGCAATAGTTACTGTGGAAATAGGTTCTCTCTTTTTCCTTTTTTCAACCATTTTTGTATTCCAGTATGAATATAGACTCTCTTCCGAATGATAGAGGATGCGGGGCAGCACAGTCACTATAACACAGAATTCTTTAGAGCTGTTAAACACCTTAGTTGATAGGCACGGGGTGAGTCCAGACCGCGAGCATAGCCACCACCCATTGTCCTTTGGAATTACCCATTTAATAGCATTTTCCCAGGTAGAACTGGCGTTAATAACAGTACATAAGTCCCGTCTGTTCTTTGGCACTTTTCCTAAGCAGGTTCCTTGGCCGCTTACCTGCTGTATGGTCAGACCTCTCTTACGGTCTCCCCAGGAACATTGAGTAGGGTTTTCCTCAGATGAGGTATCGTGAGTGGTGTTTAGCCCTATTGCCTCATAGAATGGGGGCCTCACATCATAACATAACCAACAGGAGTTAGTCATGTTAGGGTTGGTGTGGTTTAACGTCAGGAAGGCAGCACCCACTAGCTCCCAGAGGGGGTCTTTAGATGCGGTCATGAGACTGGGCCTCACCAGGGGAGGGCTGGTTTCTGATGGTCTTGGAGTTGTAACATTAGCCCGGGCTATGGTTGAGGGAAGGTGATGAGCTGTGGGAGGTCGGGGAGGTGGCTTTACATAGGGTGGCCTAAGTACCTTATTAGGGCCTATTGTTAGAGTAGAGACTGGTTGTTGCACACGCCGCAAAGTAAAAAGGGCTCCTGGATGATTTGTTTTGTAGAGTCTAACTCCCCAGGATTTACCCAATTCCCAATTCGTTGCCTTTTTTCCTAAATCAGTGAAATTTATCATAATGGGATTACAATTGGGGGGAGTTGGGCATCCCTTATTTATAGGTCTAGGTTGGTGGTATGTAATGCCAGATTGAGAGACTCTACTTAATTGAATAAGGTCCCCCTGTTCGGGGGGTGGCCACCATATATCCCCTGAGCTCTCACAACCCCATGACTTACAATAATAGTCTGCGATTCCTCCACATTTTTTTCTGTGGTTGGGTTGGGGAGCGGGGTAGACATAGAAGTAACTTTGGCGCAAATCCCATTGTCCCCTGCCAGTGAATAAGGCCCTTAAGTCAAAGTATAATTCTGGGAACCAGGTGCTGGGAGGGGTCACCTTGGAGGTCTGGTTAAGAATGTCTCCTGTGGACACATCTACAATCATCCAGGTCAGGTTAAAAGGTTGATGTGGATTTGTATGCCCCCAGCAAGTGGTGGACAGGGTTAGAAAAAGGAATAAAGTTACCGAGGTCCAGTATGAAGTTTGAGTTTGAAAAAATTTTCCTTGTGGTGGGACACCCTTCTTGTTGGCAGGAAGCCTTTCTTCATAGCTACCGGATCTGCCGGTCTGATGTGGGTGTAGTGGACCCAGGTGATAATCCCATTCTAGGAGGGCTGCGGAGCATCTGGAGTGTTCTCGTTTTTCGGAGCATCCCGTATCAGCCGGAGCTTGAGTGGGTTTGTTGGATGCTTCCGTGCGGACCAATTTTCCTGTTTTTTCTCCGGAGGGTGAGCCCGTCTTACATGGGAATGGTGTACTCATGCTGCAATCCCGTCGACCTTGAGGGCGGTAGGGGTAGTAAACAGTACAACATAAGGTCCTTTCCATCTAGGCTCTAGGGTTTTGGACTGATGCCTTTTAACTCATACCATGTCACCCGGGACTATGCCATGTTCCGGAGCCGGGTCCCTCTTAACAGCGTGGTATGCTTGAATTAAGGGCCAAATCCGTTGTTGCACTTTAGCTAAAGCCTGCAACATGGTCAGGTAATTTGGGGCCAGATCACCTAGTTCTGGGCTTAAGGTCCTCTGAATGATGGGGGGTGGAGCCCCATACAGGATCTCAAAGGGAGTTAGCCCATGGACATAGGGGGAGTTCCGGACTCGGAAGATGGCCAAGGGAAGGAGCGTCACCCAATCACCGCCAGTCTCCAGGGCCAATTTGGCTAAAGTCTCCTTTAGTGTCCTATTCATCCTTTCTACTTGCCCTGAGCTCTGGGGGTTATATTCACAATGTAGCTTCCAATTGGCCCCCATAGTCTGGGCTAGTCCCTGCAGGACTTTACTAACAAAAGCCGGACCGTTATCTGACCCAATTGCCTCGGGCACCCCATATCTGGGCATGATTTCCTCTAGCAAAGCCTTTGCCACTACCTGACTCGTCTCCTTCTTTGTAGGAAAAGCCTCCACCCAGCCTGAAAAGGTATCTATGAATACCAGCAAATATTTGTACCCAAACTTTCCCGGTTTTACCTCAGTAAAATCCACTTCCCAACTTCTTCCCGGAGCCCTCCCCCGTTCCCGAGTACCTGTATGGTGCCCCTCCCTTCGTCCTGGTTTCATGATTGTGCAGCTGGCACAATCTTCCACAATTTGGCGGACTGCTATGGTCTGGTTCGGAAATCGGAGCTGCGCAGATGTCAACAAGTCTAGTAATTTTCTCCGCCCCAAATGGGTGGACTTATGTAAGTTAGCCAACAGGAATCGTCCGAGTTTTTCAGGCAGAATTAACTTGCCTTCCAAGTCGCTTTTCCATCCGTCTTCCCCTTCTCTAAAGGGGGAGTGGGCTCTCATCCAAGTGAAATCCTCTGTGGAGTATTCTGGTCGGGGGGGTAGCGGAGGGAGCTCTGGGACCGGCACGTCTATCGCCGCAACCGTGGAAGGTTGCCCTGTCTCCATGGGAGGACTCACCATTGCAGCTCTCTTTGCTTCTTGATCTGCTCTGTTGTTACCGACAGCTTCCGGCGTCTTGGCAGACTGGTGGCCTGGGACATACATCACTGCCACTGCCTTCGGTTTTTCCACTGCCATTAATAGACGCTGGACTTCGGCTAGGTTCTTTAGATGTTTTCCTTCTGCTGTGCGGAATCCTCTTTCGCGATAGATGGCCCCGTGGACATGGATGGTACCGAAAGCATAGCGGCTATCGGTGTAGATATTGACTTGCTTTCCTTTTGCCCTCTCCAGGGCCTCTGCCAAGGCAATTAATTCCGCTTTTTGGGCTGATGTTCCGGGTGGGAGGGCGCTGCTCCATACCGTATTTCCTTCTTGGTCGACTACAGCTGCCCCTGCCCTTCGGGCTCCATCTTGGAAAAAACTGCTTCCATCCGTGTACCAGTTTAATTTGCAGCCGGACAGGGGGGTATCCTTTAGGTCAGCCCGTACCTGTGTAACTTCGGAGAGGAATTCTTTGCAGTTATGGACAGGTGTCTGCAGTTCCGGGTTAGGCAACAAGGTGGCAGGGTTCAGGATTACGGGATCTGTGAATGTGATCCGAGGGGAATCCAACAAGAGCCCCTGGTAGTGGGTGAGCCTGGCATTCGTCATCCATTTCCCAGGGGGTTGTTTAAGGATTCCTTCCACTGGGTGAGGGGCCGTTACCCAGAGGGCCTGTCCAAAGGTTAGTTTATCGGCTTCTCTCACCAGCACGGCAATGGCCGCTATGATGCGGAGGCAGGGGGGCCATCCTGCCGCTACTGCGTCTAATTTCTTGGAAAAGTATGCCACTGGTCTCTTCCAGGGACCTAGCTGTTGGGTCAAGACTCCTTTGGCTACCCCCTTTTTCTCATCTACAAACAGAGTGAATGGTCTTGTAGGATCTGGCAAGGCTAAGGCAGGGGCCTGCAAAAGAGCGTCTTTTAGCTGATCAAAGGCCTGTTGTTCTCTCTCTCCCCAACTCCAATCTGGAGCTTCTTTGGTGGCCTCATATAGGGGTCTGGCTATTTCCGCAAATCCTGGAATCCAGAGTCTACAGAACCCCGCGGAGCCCAGGAATTCTCTCACCCCCCTAGTGGATGTTGGGGATGGGATAGCCAGAATAGTCTGTTTCATGGCATCAGTCAGCCATCTTGCCCCATCTGCAATCCGATAACCCAAATATGTCACTGACCTTTTACAGATGTGAGTTTTCTTGGCACTTGCCCGATACCCCAGCTCACCTAATTCCGTTAGCAGGTGTTCAGTAGCCTTGATGCACTCCTCTTGGGTTTCTGCCGCTAACAGTAAGTCATCAACATACTGTAATAGAGTGACTCGTGGGTGGCTCCGACGAAAAGGTTCCAGGTCCTGGCTCAGGGCCTCATTAAACAGGGTGGGAGAGTTTTTAAATCCTTGCGGCAGTCTGGTCCAAGTGAGCTGTCCGGATTGGCCCCCATCTTCTTGCCATTCAAAAGCAAATAGCGGCTGACTAATTTCTGACAATGGAATGCTGAAGAAAGCATCTTTCAAATCAAGGGTTGTATACCATACTTGCGAGGGGGGTAGGTGGCTGAGCAAGGTATAGGGATTCGGAACGGTGGGATGAATGTCCTCCGTCCGCTCGTTTACCTTTCGTAGGTCTTGCACAGGCCTATAGTCCCCGCTTCCCGGCTTTCGGACGGGGAGCAGAGGAGTATTCCAGGCAGACTGACAAGGTCGCAGTACTCCTTCCTTTATTAGCCTGTGGATATGAGGGGCTATGCCTCTTCGGGCCTCCTCAGGCATAGGATACTGTTTCACCCGAATGGGGAGAGCAGAAGCCTTCAATTGTATAACTACGGGCGGGAGGTGTTTGGCGAGGCCGGTTCCCGCAGTCTCCGCCCAGGCCGTGGGAAATCTTTTTACCCAATGAGTCATGTCCCCTCCTGGTTCCTGTTGACTCTCAAACAGACGATGCTCGTCAGCCAATGATAGGGACAAGACATGAATCGGGCTCCCTTCTCGATCAGTCACAATTATTCCATCTGGTTCAAAATGGATATGGGCCCCTATTTTGGTGAGTAGGTCCCGTCCGAGCAGGGGAGCGGGGCTCTCAGGGACGACCAAGAAGGAGTGTGTGACCTGGTGTTTTCCTAAGTTCACCTTTCTTTTGGTAGTCCATGTACATAACTGCGTACCGGTGGCCCCCTGAACAACACTTGTTCGTGCCTTGTTCAAAGGTCCATGTGCCTTGTTTAAAACCGAATATTGGGCGCCGGTATCCACCATGAACCCCATCGGCTTCCCCTCCACATGCATTGTTACCCAGGACTCGGGGAGGGGGTCTGAGCCCCGTCTCCTTCAGTCCTCTTCTCTGGCTAGGAGGACTCTGGCCTGCTCTACTGCTCGTTCCCTTTCCCTGTTTTCCCCCGGTCTCCTTCCAAACCCTCTTCTTCCCTTTAACTTAGGACATTCTCTCTTCCAATGCCCCGTTTCCTTACAGTAAAAACAGTGTTCCTTATCCGGGGTCCTGGCGTGGCCCCCTCCCCTGGGTTGGTCCCGGACACCCGCTAGGAAAATACGAGCCATTTCTCTCTGTTGCTTTCGGTTTTCCTTAGCCTGGAACTCCCGTCCTCCTTTCTCAATTTCTCCTGGGCCTCCCTGTCTTCCTTTCTCTGTCTTTCCTCCCTTTCTTCTGGAGTTTCCCTAGCGGTAAAGACCTTTTCCGCTACCTGCAGCATTTCCCTTATAGTCATCTCCCCTAAGTTTTCCTGTTTATTGAGTTTTCTCCTAATGTCTGGAGCTGCCTGATTAATGAATGAGAGTACCACAGCAGACCGGTGGAGGTCCGCCTCAGGGTCAATAGGGGTGTACTGACGGTATGCCTCATAGAGGCGCTCTAAGAAACCGGCTGGGCTTTCGTTTTCCCTTTGAACGACTGCTTTCACTTTTGCAAAATTGGTGGGCCTTCTGGCGGCCGCTCGGAGACCGGCCATAAGAGTCTGGCGGTAGATCCGAAGACGCTCCCTACCTTCTGTGGTCCCGAAATCCCAATTAGGGCGGCGTAGGGGAAAAGCCTCGTCTATGGCCGGTTGGAGAGTTGTGGGTCTCCCATTATCCCCCAAGACGTTCTTCCTCGCTTCGTTGAGGATGCGCTCTCGTTCCTCCGTCGTAAAAAGAGTATTGAGCAGCTGATGACAGTCATCCCAAGTGGGACGGTGTGTATGCATGATGGACTCCAGGAGATCTATGAGACACTTGGGGTCTTCAGAAAAGGGCGGGTTCTGCGTCCTCCAGTTATATAGATCACTGGAGGAGAAGGGCCAGTACTGAAACTGTTGCCCTCCTCCCGGTCCCCCTTGGCCCACCATCCGGACTGGAAGTGTAGGGACAGTTTCCTCCCCCTGTGTTGATGAGGGGGGCCCGTCTTCCCCCTCCCTTTCCCGGATCCCTCGGGGGCGAAGTCTTCGACCCATTCCTCCTCCTGCTGCCAGTCCTGTTGAGGAGGATGAGGAAATTTCCTCCTCCGGGGCACTGGCTTGGCCAGGGGGAGTCACGTATGGAGGCGGCTGATCTTCCTCTGCCCCTGCGAGGGATGGGTAAAGGGGGGAACTCTCTGGTAAGACCGGAGATGGTGAAGGAGATGCCCTAATTTGAGGACCGGTCAAGGTGGGAAGAGGAAGTTTTTCCTCCTCCTTTATGACCAAGGCGGGCGTGACTGGGGTTTTAGCCCCGGGGGCCGAACTGGAGGGGTGGGTCAGAAAAACTGTTAACCAAGGGGGAGGGTTCCTCACCAGATCCTCCCAAACCAAAATGTAAGGAACTTGGTCTGGATGGCCTCGATTGTCTGGCTGAAAAATGACTGCTTTAACCTTAGTGATCAGGTCTAGGGAGAGGGAACCTTGAATGGGCCACCCGACTCCAAAGGTGGGCCACTCTGCAGAACAAAAGGTATCGAACTTACCTTTCTTGATGACCAGACCCGCATTTAAGGCCCTTTCTTTAACTTCTGGAAAGTGAGAAAGGATCAGAGACTTTGGGGTTGTTTGTCCCTGTCCCATTGTGGAAGGAGACTCAAACACCAAGAGAGATAGAGCAAAAAGGGTAAAGGCAACAATAATTCCACACACACACAACACTCTCCAGCACTCGCTCGGACCGGTCCTTCTCTCACACTGGTGCGCACCCCATTCAACCTCCTCACCGTCCAACTGGGATATCAGGCCGAAAGGCGTCCACTTGACGGGTGGTCGGTCGACTAGCTCAATGAGTTCTTCACCTGGCGCCAGGGTTCCTAAAATGCTCGAGCCCAAATGAGAGGAAAGCCTCTCCCAATAGGACCCTGTGGTCCTCCTTGCGAGATTCCCAGAATGAATCTCCCTGGGGATTGGCCGAATCCCCGCCGCGGCCCAAATGGAACACTCAAGTTCCTCCAAATGAGGGTCTGGGATCCCCTCCCAACGCCTAGGACTTGGGATCGCCCCTGCTTTCTCGCAGGCAGGTTCTGTCTCTCGAGAAAATGAAATCTCGGTGGGACCTCCAAATGTTAGGACCCGGAATCCTATTCCCCCGAGAGACAGAGAGCCAGGCGTGAATGCAATCAACAAAGCAGAGTTTATTGGGCTGGCTAGCCAGGGTCGAGCTCCCACACGGACACGCAGGACCAGTTAGGAAAACACGACCCTGAGCCTCTTTAGGGGAAATCTTATATAGACCGCGGTGGCATGCATATTTTCATTATCAACATTGGGCAAGCAGGCAGAGCACATCTTGCGCGTACCTCACATCTTGCACGTACTTCACATCTTGCATGTACCCCCCGCTCACATTCCCCACATTCTATATGCCCTAACTGAGCCCTGCCGCATTGCTTATCTTATCTACATGGGATGTTTGGTACTGGTTTCTCCAACAAGGGGGTTGGGGCCCGCTGAGACCTCCTATTCCTTTCAATGCCAAGCAGATTAAGTCAGACGCAAAAAGACAAGCACTGTAAGATTCCATTTACATGAGGAACCTAGAATAGTCAAATTCACAAAGACAAAAAGTGGAACAAAGGTTACCAGGGGACTGCAGTGATAGGAATGGAGGTACTGTTTAATGGGTATAGAGTTTCAGTTTTGCAAGATGATATCAGATCTGGAGATGGATGGTGGAATGTTTGCACAACATGGATATACATAATACTGCTTAAAAATGGTTAAAATGGAGCTGGTCGAGGTGGTGTATGCCTGTAACCATACAGCACTCAGGAGGCTGAGGTAGGAAGATCATGAATTTGTGGTGGGCCTGGGCTACAAAGCAAGACCCTGTCTCAAAAAAACAAAGGCTGTCGCTGTAGCTCAGTGGTAAAACACTTGCTTAGCATGTGCAAGGCCCTGGGTTTGATCCCCAGCACCACACCAAAAAAAAAAAAAAAAAAGTAAATGGTATGTCATGTGTATTTAACCACACTTTAAAAAGAAGAAATACGTTGGGACAGATTTTACCCTACAGGTACAAGCTATCAAGTTAGCTAGCCTGTTTCGGTTCACGAATGCTGAGGGACATGAGACAGGCTGGGGTGTGGCTCAGTTGGTTCAGCTTATGGCTAACGTGCACCACGGCCTGGGTTCCATTTACTATTCACAGAAATAGCAGAGGCCAGAGCATAGCCTTCACTGGTTTGCCAACCCCCAGTTTCTACAGGACATGATGAAGACCAGGTGAGACCTAGCCACACAGCTGTTAACACTGGGTATTTTACAACAAGCATCAAGGGATCTGCTCTTTGCTACAGAGAGACACTGTTTTGATTACAATGGACAGTGAGCATGCCTGTCTTTTGAGGGAGACACTTTCTTTATCTCCAAAGACTGTTTACCATACAAAGGTCCTGAAAAGGTAGGCAGGAACCCAGGGAAATCAGGGCCTTGCTTGGAAGATGTGCAGAAACATGAGTGCACCATGGAGAACTATCTCCCAATGCACATGTTTTTTTTGTTTTGTTTTGTTTTTTTAAACAAAAAGTGCCTTTTTTTCTTTTTAAAAAAGTGAACCAGACTTTTGGCACATACGAGTCTCCAGTTTCAATTTACTTTGAATTTCCTTTTAACACTTATTGAAATAGAATTGACACACCAATTCACAAGAAAAAGTCCAATGAGTCTTAGTGAATTTATACAGCTATGCAACCACTACCACTTCCACCACCCAAAAAGTTCCTGCAGGCTTGTTTGCTATTATTCCTTGGTCCCATCCATGGCCTAGACAATCACTATCTCTACAGTTTACCTTTTTCTATAAATTTCCTGTAAGTGGAATTATCTAATATGCTGTCTCTTTTGTGTCTGGCTTCTTTCACTTAGCAAGATGGTTTGAGTCTTACATTTGTCTTGCTGTATGATTCAGCAGCTTGTTTCTTTTTACTGCTGATAAGTATTTCATTAAAAAGTACACCACATTTTGTTTATCAGATTAATGAACATTTGCATTATGAGGAGTCTGGGGCTATTATGATTAACGATAACATGATTTAAAAAATCTATTTCCTTATATAATAGAGTTAACTAAATGAAGCATAAAACACTGACCAAAATTATTGCTAACACTTACATAGTACTTACCATTTGCCAGGTAGTATTATAAACACTCTATTTTTTTAATTCCTTACATCAATTTATAAGGTATGCGCTGTTATTATGTTCTTTTCATTGACAGGAAAACTGGGGTACAGGGAAGTTCCTGACCTGCTCTAGGACACACAGCTAAAAAGTGCTAGAGCTAGGATTCACATTCAGATAACCTAGACCAAGGGTTAATATGCTGGGGCCAGGGTGGTGGCTCATAGCTGCAATTCCAGCTACTTGAGAGGCAGAAGTCAGGAGGATTGCAGTTCAAGGCCAGCCTGGGCAAAAAGTTAGCTAGACCCCATAATGATAACTAAGCTGGGCAAGCATAATGGTATGTGATTGTAATCTCAGTTATACAGGAGCCATAGATAGGAAAGTCATGGTCTAGCCTGGCTTTGGGTAAAAAGCAAGATCCTATGTAAAAAAAAAAAAAACCTAAAAAAGTAACCTAAAGCAGAAGGGCTGGAGGTATTGTTTAAGTGGCAAAGCACTTGCCTAGTAAGTACAAGGTCCAAAGTACAGACCCCAAAACCACCAAAAATAAATAAACAAAGTTCATATGGTTAACCAGTATGCCATACTGCCTCAATTCAGTAACTTTCTCAGTTGTTTTACTAACACAGGTACTATGTTTATGTTTGAGGCAGGTATATGTCTCCAAGTATTAACTTGGTTATGTTTGATATTTCCTCCTCTTTCCTTCACACCCCTAGGATCCTGTTTCCTCCACTAGTCCATACTGAAGCAGAAAAAAACAACTCAAGATGCAAAAACCAACTCAATACAAACAAACCTTCAGCCCTGAGACTTGTAAGTGCAAATTTACAGACCTAGCTTTTCCTATTGTGCTCTTCAGATGAGACTGGTCCCAGATGAGAAGAAAAAGGCAAGGTGTTTACTGGGACAGAAGAGTAATGATCACTAGAAGGTTTGGGGGTGATCCTGAATCTGGAAGGAAAAGGACCTTTGGCAGAAAGAACAAGGGAGTAGAGAAAAAAAGTACAAATAATTCATCCTCAAAAATGGACTGAAGTCTTGAAGATGTTGTGCTAAGTAAAATCAGTAAGCCTTAGACGACATATATTGTATGACTCCACTTACATTAAGTACCTAGAATTCATAGACACAGAAAACAGAATGGGAGTTGCCAGGTGCTGGGGTGTGGTGGAGTGGGTAAATGGATATGAAGTTTCAGTTGAGGATGATGAAGAAGTTCCAGAGAGGAATAGGAGTGATAGTTGTGAAACAGTTAGTGTACTTTTTTTTAACTGATTAAAAGTTTTTATTAACATATGTACTGAAGAGGATTAAGATTATTAGTAACATAATTTTGAAGCTTGATAATTCAAAGAAACACCCTTCATTCAGAAATAAAATTACTACATTTATGCATGGTCAGAGATACAATGCAAATGTGTGAGTACTGGAGCAATTTGTGACCACATCTTAATCACTACAAGATGCAGATTTCTGACATAATCTTGAAAGAGACTTAATATTTCATCATGAGTAATAAAAAGATCAAAAAGACTCACATAATTCTACCTTTAAAAATTAAAGCTGTCTTTTTTTTAAGGTTTTTCTTTTTTTTTTGGTTTATTTATTCATATGTGCATTCATTGTTTGGGCCACCTCTCCCCCCTCACCCTCCTCACTTTGAGGCAGAACCTGTTCTGCCCTCTTCTCCAATTTTGTTGAAAAGAAGACATAAGCAATAATAAGAAAGACATAGCATTTTTGCTAGTTTGAGATAAGAATAGCTATACAGAGAGATTCCTAGCATTGCTTCCATGTACATGTGTATTACAACCCAAACTGATTCATCTCTACCTGACCTTTTCATTACTTCCTGATCAACTTCCCATAGTGGCCTCTGTCAGTTTAAGGTTACTATATTATAGCTTGTGTACTTAATGCCACATAACTGTACACTTAAAAATGAATAAAGTGGTAAACTGTGTTATGCATATTTCACTATAATAAAAAGTGTGTAAAATAGGTAGTGTAGTGGGAGGGGAGAGGGTGAATGAAGGAGATTAAGGTGAGGGTATATGGTTGATGGACTTCATATACCTATATGAAATAGAACAAAGAAACCTTTTACAACTGCTTTAAGTGGTGAGGGGAGGGGGTTGAGGGGGAGAGAAAATGGGGGTGATGTAACTAATGTACAATATAAGCCTAATTGGAATTGTCACTATAAATCTATTATTTAAATTTCTTTTTACAAAAATTAAAGCCAGTTATTATCACCAAGTTATAAGTGAAAAAACTAAAGTTCAAAGAGGTTAGCAAGTTCCCCAAAGTGACAAAGCTACTAAATAGCACAGCTAGGATTTCAATCAGTTCTTACTAGCTCTAAAGATAACATTCACTTTGTTCATGAACAGGTAAGTCTCCCCTAAACACATCTTTTCCTGAGGAATGCTGCTCTGCTCATAGTGTTTGCTGGTGTTTAATACCATGTGACTCCTGCTCTCAGATCACAGATGGGCAGTTTCAGATCCTGACCTATAGTATATGGCCTAGGCCAAAAGTGAAGCCAAGTCAATCACAAGCCTCTCTTGAGAATTTGAATTATAAATACTGAGTGCCAAGACATATAGTAGAAGCAGCAGAAGTAAAAAAAATTGTGGGGTATGGTGGCATAGTCCTATAATCCCAGCATTAAGGAGGCAGAGGCAGGAGGATCTTAAATTCAAAGATAGCCTGGGCTGCACAGTGAGACCTTGTCTCAGAAAACGAACAAACAAAAGGCTGAAACAAGATGCCTTAGGTATATTTAGACACAATGAGCCATAGCAAATTGAAGTTATGAGGGACCACAAATTAATGTTAGCAGAGGAAGTTAGTAGAGAGTCAACAAAATGGCCACAGTACAATCAGAGAACTACCACCTGGTCTGTGAGAGAGAAATTGAGGAGACAATCAGTCCTTTAAACTGTGTTTTCAGCAACTCTCTGGTTTAGATCTGGTTCATGTGTATCTCTAAAATATATCTCCTTTTTCTTGAACTATCTGGACTCTGTCTCTATTCCTTGCTATTAAATAAGCCAAAATAAAAGTCTATTAAATATTTTATATTCTGGATATAAGCTTTTATCTATCTTTTTTTTTTTTTTTTGGTAGTACTGGGGCTTGAACTCAGGGCCTACACCTTAAGCCAGTCCACCAGCTCTTTTTTGGGATGGGTTTTCTCAAGATAGGGTCTCTTGAACTATTTGCCAGGGTTGGCTTTGATGCGAAATCCTCCTGATCTCTGCCTACTGAGTAGCTAGCATTACAGGTGTGAAATACCTGCACCTGGCTTATTTATCATCATTATCACAAAAAGTTTCTATTTCAATTCTTTCTTTGTTGTTTTCCCGTTACATTCTTTTATAAAAGCATCAATCAAATGATTTTATAATCAGTCAAAAACTTATATTCAAGTAAACTATACTGACAGAAAGGGATCAGCTGTTGCCTGGGCTGGAGGAGGGGAGAAGTCAGAGAGCAGGGGTGGTGGGGGTTGGGGGGGTGGGGAGGTGGATTGCAATGGTATGAAGAAACTTTGGAGGGTGATGTGCAAGTTCATTATCTTGATTGTGGTGATGGTTTCACAAGTGTACACAAACGTCAAAATTTGTCACATTGTACAGTTTAAATGTGAAGTTACTTATATACCAATGACACCTTAATTTAAGACCATTAAAAATTTATATTCTTCTCCCCAATAAATATGCTGATATGATTTCATTTTATTCAATATATTACGCTTTATGCTTAACTATAACTCACCTGCAATTAATTGTGGCACAGTAAGCCTGCCTCATTAGCAAATTTGTTACGTGGTTTTGACCAAACACAGTAAAAAAAATACATTTTTTTAAATCAAAAGGAATTTCAAGAACAAAACATTTCAATTCCTGCAGTTCAGATGATGTGGTGAAGTTCTCAGTCAATCCCTTGTTATTTTCAATTGTGTTTAAATTGGTCTGTGATCTGCCCTTAATTTTGTGAAAATATGCCTCCCCAAAAGCAAATGGTTCCCAAAAAGCCAGGTAAAAATGTGCTTAATAAAAACAATAAAGTGAAAATTTTAAATTTGTTGAAAGGCACCTTGTCATTAGCGGAAGTTGGGTGGCATTGTATGAAAAATGAATCAAGCATTTGCAGTATTACACTGAACTCTATGCATCTGAGAATGCATGGCATTCTCTTAGTGGAGGTCTCCTTGCAACCATATCGCCACAGATACCAAGGGTTTACTGTACATGCTATAGGAAATTAATCTACATTATTCTGTTTTAATATTGTTTGCCAACTGTTATCATAAAAATCATTTTCACCATTGTTCACTACACCTGGAAAATCATGTGTTGAGATCTATAATTTTAATCTATTTCCATTAATATTTTTCATTTTTTGGTCAATTGTTCTGTTTTTAAACTTAGTGCCACCTGGTTTGGAGGTTTAGAATTTTGTTGCTTTGCAGTTCTTTAAACTTATGATATGGCCAGGATCTTAATGAGGCGTTTTATATGAAAAGAATATAAATAGGAAGAATTACTGAAAGAATTAATGTATTAATACTAAAGATTTTATTTGTCCTTCCCTGCTTTAGATAATTTTTATTGGGCCTATATATCCAAACAAGACCCAACCTGTCTATTGATGACCTGTACCAAGGAAATTTCACTCTGGCTGTAGGAACCCACACAGAAGCTTAATAATGGGGGAAGGAGGGAGAAATGACCCAAACATTGCATGCAAATATGAATTAAAATAAATAAATAAATACCCATTAAAAAAAAAAGAAGCTTGATAACATTGAGCTGGTTTAGTTTCCCACAGGTCTACTTTCATCATTTAATCACTTCCTAAAATTTCCTTATTTTCATTCTACTGGCTTTGCCTAAAACTTGTTCTTCTTCTTCAAATTTTATTTTAAGGGTAGCTCATTAGTATCCTTAATTCTATCTTCTACCTGAGTTTTTCATAGGTTCTAGGCATTAAGACATGGATATCTTTGAGGGGGCTACTAGTTTGCGTATGATATATGTGGATACATTAAAACATTCTTGTTGATGGGAATAATACAATAGAAAGGGAGAACCTGATAATGCAGAAGGCAGAATTATTGGTGTGACATGAAAAAGAACATGGAGGAATTAGCTTTGTGTAGGAGAGAGTCCCTCTCTAGTTAGTAGGAGACGTGAGAGAGAGAACGTCTGGAAACAGATGTTAGCTGGTGAGTAAATGTAGTGGTAGAAGCTTGTGGGAGTCATTGTTTTCTCAGTAACTTAGAAGGAAGGTAATCAACTGAGAGTAAGAATGGGACAGAATGTGTTAGAAGTATGAGGAGACAGAAGTTATAAAACTGACATCTGAACTGGGCATGGTGGCGCACACCTAGAATCCCAGCACTTGGCAGGCTGAGGCAGGATGATTGTGAATTCAAGGCCAGCCTGGGCTATGTAGTGAGACTCTGTTTCAAACAAAACAAAACAAAACAAAACAAAAGACCCAAAAAATAAAAATAAACAACAAAAACCCTGACATCTAAGAGAAAAGGAGCATGAAAGACCTAGAGAAATATTACAGAAATCAAGGGCCCAATAATTTCTTACATGCAATAAAAATTGCAAGTGATCAATATAAAATCATTGACTTAGTTTCTAAATACCAAGAATCAATTCTGCTATTCTTTCTTGCTATTGTTTGGGTAAAGAATTTCCTTCTGGCCCAAAGGAAAGAACAGAGTACAGTAAAATAAAATATTGGGTTTCAATCGTGCCGGTTACTAGCTATGTGCACTTGCACAAGTGGTCAGTTACTAAATATTTGCTGGCACCATGGCTAATTAGACACTATATTAGGAGTGAGGGCTATGCCCCCTCCTCCCTACTATTTTATGCCTGGGGAATCAGAGACATAGTTATAATCCTGGTTCTTCTATTGCCATTTGGGTAACCTGTGCGAATCACTAAGGTATTTTAAGTCTCAGTTTGTTTGTAAAATGCACGTATAACAACCCTCACAGGGTTGTTATAGAAATTAAATTATTAATTATTAAATTATTAATTATTACCTAGCATAATAAAAGGTCTAGAATATAAGAAACACACAGTAATTTAGTTTTCTTTCTTCCTTTAGAGCTGAACTTCGAAAAATAAATGCCTTACTCTTAGGCAGGAACAATAGTCTTCTTTTGATATCTATAGTAACCCAAAATAATTGATTACCATAAATACTGAATCCTCAAGTTATTGTGGGGTTTTCTTAATCTTAGCACAACTAACATTTTGAATTGAATAATGCTCTGTCATTTGGGGGTACTCTATGCATAACAGGGTGTTAAGCAGCATATTTGACTTTTACCCACTAGCTGCCAATCACAGCCCTCTGGCTGTGAAAATCCAAAATGTCTCAGACATTGCCAGATGTTTCTTTAAGGGCAAAAATCAACCCTCCCCAGGCCCTTCCATTGAGATCCAGAGCATTATGAATCATAAACTCACATTTAGTGGGTCTTGAAAACTTAAAAAAAAATTTAAATGGCATAGAACCTACTATGGACTGACTTGTATCCCTTGCTACTTCCTCCTCTTCAAATTCAAATGTTGAAGGTCTAACCTCCAATGTGACTGTATTTGGAGATAGATCTTTAGCAGAAAATTAAGGGTAAAAGAAGTCATAAGGATGAGGCTATAATCTGATAGGACTGTGACCTTATAAGAGAAGAGAAATTGCTTTCTCTTTCAGCCATGTGAGGACACAGGGAGAAGGTGGCTGTCTACAAAACAAGAGGGTCCTCAACAGGAAGTGAATCAGCCAGTACCTTCATATTGGACTCCCCAGTCTTCAGAAATGTGAGAAACCAATTTGTTGTTTCAGCTGCCCAGTCTGTGGCTTTTTGTATGGCAGTCCCAGCAGACTAATGCAAAACTTTCTTTTTATAGACTAGGAAATCACAGGTTGTCAGGTATTACTTGGTGGTATAAATTTCTTATCACAAGTTTCAGTCAACAGTTTGAAAGCCAGTCAATCTTCTACACTCACAAAATCTTTCATATAAACTATTTCATTAGAAACCCATATAAGGTAGGCTGGAGAGGTATTATTCCCAACTTTCAAATTAGAAAATTAAGCTTGAAGTCAACTGAGTGACTTGCCCTCAGTGTTTACTGAAAAGGCTCAAAGAAGTAGAACTCAGTTGCCAAACTTTTAGTGAAAAGGTGGAAAAGAAAGGAGATTCTTACCTGCAGTTTTGCGAAGTTGTCTTGTACAGTCCCAAAGGACAGGGACATCAGGAGGAGTCAAAGGGCTTGCGTAGTAAATCTAGTCATCAAATTTTATTATCAGAATATTAGGTGGAATATTAGGCAGTCTTATTTTTTTCCACATTGGCTTACTATCTTGGTATAACCATAGTTACCTATGGAATGAATAAATGAATGAATGAACACAGAGCACACGGGGTGTATCAGCTTTAAATCAACCAGGCCCTTTGTTCATCTCCAGGCAATCAAGCATGCTGTTCCCTTTGCCTGGAATGCCTCTCAACCGTCCTCCACTGACTTCTAGACTCAGCAGAATTGGCCCCAGACAAGTTTACTTCCTCCTCTGTCATCTGTTCCACAAGGGTTTCCTGACACCCTCTGTAACTCTGCATCCTTTGACTCCACCCCCAGTCTCTATCCCAGAGTTAGAGACTATTTAGTTTCAAAGCGGTAACCACAGCACCCACTACAGTGCCTGGCAGGGCATTGCTGTTTAATACCTGCTGACTGCTCTGAGTGGAAGGAAGACATGCAAGGCAATTATCTGACACCCGAGGAAAGAGCGTTGCTTTCAAGCTCGGGGAAACGGAAGTGCCCGTTTCCTCATTAGATTTAAGGTTTTGTGTTTTGTTTGTTTTCTGGAGGACGTGAGGGAGGCTGGAGCTCTCCGTGGAGGCAGTCCACCATCTCGTGGAAGTGCTCTGCACTGCAGGTTCCCGCACTGCCAGCAGTGTTTAGCGGTGTCCTCAACCTTCCTGATGTCACTTTGGACCCCTGTTAGATCCATGGATTCCTAGTACCTGCTTCTGAAGACTGACTCAGCGAGATGGAGATGAAACACCCAAATTCTGTATTTTAAACTGGAGTTCCAATAGATGCTTATCTGCAAGGAAGTCTGGGAAACAATTACCTTTGATCAGTCACCTACAGAATTGTCATCTTTTTTTCCCTCAGTGATTTTACCTGTAAGTCAACTTTAGAGTCTGTTACTGGTTAATAGACCGAATACTCCTGAGTTCCTTGAAGACAGTAGCTGAATCTTAGGAACAATTAGAATATATGATTCTGCAGGATTTAGAGCAATACTTTCCATTTCAAGAGAATCATTCAGATGAGGGCCAGCTTTGAAGGCGAAAACCCTATGGCAAGTCTAAACTTCAGAACTGTGCTGGACCCAAGAACCAAACCAGCCCTGGACCTTCGTGCCAGGACGACGGTCAGTGTCACTGGATCCACGTCCCTGAGTTCACAGGTGAGCTCTGAGAGCCGGGGCAGCCAGGACAGACCGGCGGGCTTTCTGCTGCCCTTTATCAAGACGCACGGTCAGCAGCTGTCCTAGGCAAGGAGCGAGGACTGGGAAGACAGGTCAACTTTTTATTCCTATTTTCACCAAGCCGCAAGTTCTCCTCAGAGGGAGAGGTGGGCCAGGAGTCGCAGTCTCTCTCCATAGGGCTCCCCTAGCTAAGGTCAAAGAGGCCCTGAGAGAGAGAAGTTAACAACAAAACATTTTTGAAGAGGGAGTCTCTCTGGGCCGAAAAGATAGTGGGCACTTAGCTGAGGGCCCCTGAGACTTCGCAATGCTTCCACCAGTGCGGAAGAGGTGATACGCTTCCTAAAACTGAGCGAATCAACTGCGCATATCCTCCCCAGCTACGCGCGCGCCAGCCGCAAACCCAGAAGCGCGCGGGCTCAAGCAGCAGCTGCGCAGGCGCACTACGGCCCGGCGACGGCGCTCCGGAGCGAGGCCAGGTCCAATCACGTGGGCCCCGCAGCCTTCACAACGATTTCCCTATAAGGAGTTGGACTAAGGGCTCCCGCCCCTGGCCGTGCCCTGGAATGTGCCGAGAGGCAAAGCCACAGGACGGACACAACCATCTGCGGACATGAGAGGGGGGAGGAAAGCTTAAGGTGCAAGAAGGAGTACAAAAAAGACTTGAAACTCAATAATCAGAACCTCCGAGCCATTACACATTCATTTACGTTCTGAGTGCCCGCTTTATACTTCCTACCCGTGCACTCGGTCCATGTTGCGCCTGCTGACCACACTGGCAACTTCCCTCCCGTTCGCTCTTCCACTAAGTTTGGCCCACTCTTTTGGCCAAGAATGGGGACTCGGCTTCCTTCCGGTTTGTTAAGCGGAGGCCGGAAGTGTTGATTTTTTAGCGGCTCTGGGGCTAGAAGGGTATCAAGGGGTTCGCCGAGGCGCTCGATTCTCGCGGCTGTGCAGGGTGAGTGGTGTTCGCGGTCGGGCCCGAGAGGTCCATCTCGGACACGCATCCCCGCGGGGCGGTTGGAAGGGCAGTAGCGGGAACCCCGACTCCGGAGTGTTCCTGGGCAGGTGTTCCCGCCGGATCCCGGGTTTTGAGCTCTGGGGCCAGCTGTGGGATCACAGGCCATGGCGGGAAGGAGCCCAGATGAAAACTTCGCTCCTGTGCCCAAACTTGGAGCTTGGAAAATGTGGCTTAGCTCGCTGGCGTCTTGCACTTGGGCGACTGCCGGGCCCGCGAAACCCGAGCCCCACAGAGCTGACACCCGGACTATGTTTAGTTTGTAACGTAAACTTGCCCGAATCGAGAGAGTTTGCGCCAAAACTGTAGCCCAGGACCTTCCCGCCCCGCACCCCCCAGCAGCTGTTGTTGCAGCTGTGCGGTTGCGTGTAGTAGGAATCAGCAGCCCAAATTGGAGCCTAGAATCCGCTCCTCTGATTAGAACTTTTCCCTCTAAATTTGTCTGGACAAAGGGGTTTGGGGTTTAGTTGGCCGCTCGAGGCAAAATTCCCAGATACAATACCTTTCGGTGGAGACTGTTTAGTTAATTTGCCAAAGTGTTTTGGAAGTAGTTTAGCAAGAATGTCAGTTGCTCAGAGTCTTTTGAAACAGAAATGTGGGTTCGGTTAAGTTTTAATTTCTTAAATGCGTAGTTTTATATCTAAAGGAGAAGAAAACGATTGTTCATTGAAATTGTTGGTATTTGTTTCGTTTTCTGGAACGCCCTTAATAAGGGTTAACCAGAAAAGCATTTTATTTTCAAAAGTGAGACTTTACTGGCAAATCAGCCCGGATCTTTGTCAGTGGTAAGAACTTTTGGGTGTGGCAGTCTGAGGGAACTAATCCGATTTTCAACCGGAAGTTTGCATAAGAAATGAAAACTTAGTTTACTTAGAACAGAAACACCAACTGGAAATAAACTTTTAAAAGAACTGTGAGCACCAGAAGAACTCAGGTTGAAAAAAAGTGCATTGATTAAACAAGATGTAGATTTGCTGTGGATTTGGAAAGCAGACCAAATAACTAGGTGCAATTTAATTATCTTAGTTCTAAGATGAGAGTTTTTCACTAAAGGATATGTGATTTCCCAATTCTAAAATGGGAGTTTCTCATTAAAGGATATATCATATTTCTCTCATTTTCTCAACTTAAGTTTTCTGTAGGAAAACTTTATAGATTACGTTTATTACCACTTTATAAGTGCTAGATCCTAGAATTTTAAGTAAGCAATCTAAAGTATATTACTATGGCTTAGTCCCACGGGATAGATTTTATAGGTTTTTCACAATCTTCAGATAACTTAGTTTCTAAGAGGGTTTGCATTTCTAAAGTTTCTGAAAACTCTTCCGCTTGCTCTTCATGTATGTTTGAAGGCCGCGTTGAAGTTGTCTTCTATTTTTCCCACCTTTTAGTCTAGTCTAACATCTTTTTTACCTGAGCATGATTTGTATCTCTCCTTTTGTATCAGCCTTTAATGATTGTTCTATCTCATCAGAAAAAAAAAAAAAAGAGAGAAAACCCAAATCACAAATTTGATTGCCACCAGCACTCCCCTTACTCCCTGTCTTAAAAACAAGGTTATGTTGCTTTCCATCTGTAAACCGAATGTTCTTGATCATTCTTCACTGCTTTCACTTTCTCATGAGTCTGAAATCCTCATATATTCTGTAGAAGTATGCTCTGCAAATCTCCCTGCTTTTCAAGTTTCAACAACAAATACCCCCTCACACTAAAGATCTTTTTTTTAAGCACTTCCAAGATAAAGATCAACTTTACAAGTGGGGGTTCTCATAATTTGGAAATATCAGGTAATCTTTCCATCTATTCTAAATAAAGTATATTTATGCTGGTGTATGAAGTAGTTTGTTTTATTTTACCTTAGCTTTTTAAAACAACTTCTGCACTTGCACAAAGCTTGTTATGTGTGGAATTACAGTCTCACTTGTTGGAGACAAGTAAAATGGACAGCAAACTAAAACCATAGCAAAGATTCTACTGATATCAGAGATTATCTCCTTGAGAGCATACCAATGTTCCTGATTTGATTTGATTCTCTCCATACTGTTTATTCTGCCCATACTTTTAGTTTTGTAGGAAAAAACCCCCACAGTTTCCTTATTTTGGAACAATTGATTGTGAAGCTGAACTTCCTATTGCTGTAGGACTCCAGGTTTCTGGTGGGAGGTGAACTCATAGATCAGAATTCAGTCCTGACTAAGTTAAGGCCCAGGTAGTAACTTGCCCAACATTACACTATCAGTTTTTGATAGAATTAATTACCTTAATTGTTAGACTAACATCCATATTTCTTAATTCTAAAGGTATTTTGTAGCTTCCAAATTTCTGCACAGGGTTTTTTCAGTTCTCTCCCCACCCATGAATCTTAGAAATACTCAAAGTCCTTTCTGAATTCAAAGTATTTGGCAGTCACATGCCATCTGATGTGTTATTTTTCATCATTGTTGCACATTGTTTTAACTTTAGAGTCATACCTCAGGAATGAAAACTATGCACTCATTTCATAAGTTGAGCCAATCAACACATTTCTTTATAGTCACCTCCCCAACTATATTTTAAGGTCCTTGAAGATAGGAGGACCGCCCCCCCCAAGTTAGTACATGAGATTTGTTGATTAAAAAATTAGTTATGTCAACCATTTAGCCTGTAATTCCCATCAGTTTCTTTGTTCTTAAAATAGCTGACATTTCTGCATCATTGGGGAAAAACAATGTCATACAAAACAGACTATTTTTAAAGATGTGCTTTGGCAAAGGCATGACATGCCTAAAATACTAAAGAGATATGAACTGGGTCTCAACCACTCATCCCAAGTCCTTGAGTACATTTAAGAGGGAGTGGAATAATGCACTCTCTAACTTCTTGTAGTTTTTAAAACAACATTTAGAATATAGGGAAAAATGTAACTTTGAATAGTTCAATGAAATTTACAGCCCCCAAGTGGCATTCACAAATGCCTTAGATAGGTTATGAAAAGGAGCCTCCTAAAGAATGATTAAAGAAAAATTCAGGAGTATACAATTTGTGTCGTGTATGGTGCATCTTTCCAATGACACATTCCACATTCCACTGTATCGAAGTGCTATATTGGATGGACTGGATTTTGTGACTACCCTTTCTGGAATTTCCCACTAAAATCTGAAAACATATTTAGGTAAAAATAATGTAAATAAGGAGCTTTTCTAATTATTTCCATAATTGAGTTTGGTCTGGGTTGTATGGTGTAATTAAGGAAAGAATGTAAGAAATAACTTTTTAAACTCATAGGAGACATAGTCTAAAGGTCACTTTGAGTGCTGAGTGCTAGGTAGTAGTTCATTCTTTGCAGTCCACAGACTTATTTATAGAGCAAGGGCATAGTGTTTTGCCACATCATAGCTAAATGTTGTTTTCCGAACGTAAGCTTTAAAACTTATCTTGGTCAGAGTGAAATCAGTAGCGCCTATTTTAGACCTGCTTGGGAGAATATAACTCGATACAGTGTCTTACTCTTACTGATCAGGAGTTCTGCAGACTACCATCTCCATCTCAACGCTTAAGGATGGTATAGTAGAGTTTTATTGTCTGATAACTTACGGGATTTTTAACTTCAAACAAATTTTTATAGTGTTTAAAAATTGAGTGTTGAAAGGAAAATTGCCTTTTCATTTTTGTGTATTATTAGAATTCTTTTTATTTTTAACTTAAATTTTACAGGGATAAATTTAGATTATTAGAGAGCAAAGGTAGTTTCTGTACTTCTTAAATAGTTCTCTAAAACTATTTAAATTGCTTTAAAACTTGTGCTCTCGTTTCTGTTTAAAGATATTAGTTATATCAAGTGATTTAGTGTAACTAATGCAAGGAACTGGTCTGGATGGAGTATAGTGTCTATAAAACTTAATTACAGATGAATTAACTTTAGTTTTCTATACTTTTCCAGTAGCCTTTCAGCAAAATGTTTCTTAAATTACTTTGAACCCAGAAGTGAGGGTATAGTAAGAAATATAGTAAGTTTAATATAGAACAACATTTGTCAATGGTGATTGGGAGAGAAGACCTGTTCCATCAGTCAGTCTTCCTTCTTCCTTTCCTTCTATCCACCATAGAATGGGACCCCTGGTTTTGGTGAGGGCTACAGAGTGATGGTCCTACTGAAGATGAATTAGTATTTCTTAGCCCACCCCCATAGCACTGACGTACAGAACTGGTACCATTTCCCAGGTAGCTAAGTGTTTTTGTTTCTTGGGGTTTTTTGTTGTTGTTGTTATTAAACCAGTTGTTAAGCTGTATAGGCATACTTAGGATATGTAATCTTGTGAGCTTTGAATTGATAACTGGTTGTAATTTGGAATTTGAAATAAGTTTTGGGCCATTTATAAAAATTCACAACTTAAAAGGATGAGTGAACTCAAAAACATGAGTCTGTTTTTTCTCTTTTAGTTTGATTCTTTGAGTTATAGTTTCCATTATTTGATAGCGTTTTATTAAGTGATATTATCCCACTGAAGATACATTGATCTCTAAGTAGCTTAGACATAGCAGGAAGGTTGATTCAGCTTACTTTTGTTAATCATTGTTTTGATTCAGACCTAAGTAATCTTAATTTTGTTTTTCTTGGATCCTGCCTTAATTAGGATTTAACTGTCACCATGTCAAGCAAAAGGGCAAAGACCAAGACCACCAAGAAGCGCCCTCAGCGCGCAACCTCCAATGTGTTTGCTATGTTTGACCAGTCACAGATCCAGGAGTTCAAAGAGGCCTTCAACATGATCGACCAGAACAGAGATGGCTTCATTGATAAGGAAGATCTGCATGATATGCTTGCTTCACTGGGTAATGCTCAGTTTTCATATTAATATATTGGGTATGATTTCCATAATGCCTTTTGTACTTATTTCATTAATCTTAAAGTTCTGTGGAGTCAGTCTAACAAATCTGTTAAGATTCAAATAAAGTCTTGAGCAGTGTTTACCACTGGGATACCTGCAGATAGATTCCTATACTTATCTCATGATTGGGCTGCGGGCTGTGTGTGTGTGTGTGTGTGTGTGTGTGTGTGTGTGTGTGTGAGAGAGAGAGAGAGAGAGAGAGAGAGAGGGAGGGGGAGAGAGGCTTATTTGTGTGTCGAGTATGAAAGCAGTACTATTCTTCTGACATCCCAGTGCAATATCTTACAACCTCTGAGCTTTTAATAAAGTCTGTATTCATTGAGAGGATTTGTTTCCCCAATAGTTTTGCTGTCATGAATGTAAGTAACAAACTATACAAATGATTATCTTTGATTAATAACTGATATGTTTCATAATATAATTTAATTAATGACCTTTTATGTTTAGGGAAAAATCCAACTGATGAATATTTGGATGCCATGATGAATGAGGCTCCGGGCCCCATCAATTTCACCATGTTCCTCACCATGTTTGGTGAGAAGTTAAATGGCACAGATCCAGAAGATGTCATCAGAAATGCTTTTGCTTGCTTTGATGAAGAAGCAACAGGTAAGTCAGGGGAACCTTTAATTACGAAGTGACTTAATTTTTAGTTATGGTAACTAAATAACTTAAAATATGATAACATAACACCTACTGGCTTATACTGCCCCTATGTTTTTGGACAGGTTTTTCCTTTGGCCTGTTCATCACTCACATCACTGCCTCTAGTTTACAGAGTTTCATAGATTGTATTTGAAATTTCTTTGGGAAATTGAGGTTTCTCTTTTACTAGGAGATTAATTCCACAAGGTAAACATGTTGAGTAAATCACTTTCACTAGAGCAATCTTGGGTAAAATGTAAGTTGCTATAGACTTTGACACTAGTACAATCCTGTGTTTGCTTAGCAGGTTTCCCTCAGGTCTAAAGTTGTGTATATCTGCTATCTAGCATCTATTGTAAAATGAATCTAGCAGAGCTTAGGCTCTGGAATCACACTACTTGGTTTCAGATTCCTCTCCAGCTACATAATAGCTTTGTAACTTTGGACAAGTTACTTAACTTCTCTCAGTTATTGTTACCTTATTTGTGAAATAAGCAATACTACTTATCTCATAGGGTCTTTGTGAGGATTAAATAATGAGTTGAGATAATGTACTTCAGTGCTTAGTATACTGCCTGACATAGAATTCACTCTCACAAAGTATTGTGGGGTATAGTGGAGCATGCCTGTAATCCCAGCATTCAGGAGGCCGAGGTAGGAGAATTGAGAGTTTGAGGGCAGGCATAGCAAGACCTTATATCAAAAATGATGGAGGGGTGGAATGTAGCTCAGTGGTAGAGCATTTACCCTTAGCATGTACATGGCCCTGGGTTCAATCCCCAGCACTTGAAACAAACAAAAATCTCTTATTTCTGGAAATGGTGGAATGGAGGAAGAATAGGGAGAGATTTACTCTTTTTATCCCTCCCTCTTAAGGCACCTATGTTGCTTTAATTTTTTTATTGTGAGCAGGTAGGTTTTTAAATTTTGTTTGTTTTGTTTTTCAGTTTTTTGAGGTACTGAGATTATGAACTCAGGGCCTCATGTTTGCTAGGCAGGCACTCTACCACTTGAGCCACACTCCTAGCCTTTTTTGCTTTAGTTATTTTTCAGGTAAGGTCTCAAGTGTTTTGTCTGACTGGCCTGGACTTTAATCCTCCTCTTTTACTCTTCCTGGGTAGCTGGAATGATATGTGCATGCCACCAAGCCCAGCTTTTTTGTTGAGATGGAGTGTTAAAAACCTTTTGCCCATGTTGGCCTAACACAGTGATCTTTCCGATTTCCACCTCCCAAGTAGCTGCGATACAGGTGTGAGTCACTGTGCCCAGCGAGGTTTTATTTTTTTAATGGAAGAGAATAAAACTGTTAAAGAATGAAATATGTTACCTATTCACACTCATTTCACTGGTCACATGCTTTATGGAGCCTTGCCTTTGGTTTCTTATTGTTTCTTCTGACTCCTAGGAAAACAAAGCCTCTCCGTTCCCTCTATGTACCAAGTATTTTATTTGTATCCATCTCCAGGCACACACACTGTTTCAGTTCTGTATTTATGCCCAGTCATCACAGTTTCTTTTTACTTGTGGGTAATGGCTCTGTCTTAAACAGTGTTCCATTCCTGTCTTTGTATCCCTTTCTAGCACCTACCACTGACCCTTTCACATCTTAGATGATGGGTGTATATGACAGTTGAGTGACTTGGATGGAGATGAGTTTATTTCTACCAAGCTAAGAGTGTAAGCTTTGGGGAACTTTTTAAACCTGGGGTTGGGGTTAGGTGTATGAACCACCCAACTGGTAAAGCAGGTGCCTAGTCAAGTGCAAGGCCTGGGTCCAAACCCCAGTACCAGCAAAAAAAAAAAAAAAAAAAATCAGGGATTCAATCAGTGAAAAATCACAGCTCCTAGAGTTTACTTTTCTAACTCACCATGTGAAATGTGTTATCAGTATTTTACCTTAATTTCACAAGGAAATTGTCAGTTTTTTAATTTATTGATTTCAAAAATCTCTGTATTTTAATTATTTACCACCTATAGTATATAAGTTCCTTGGGGAACATTTTAAAAATAGCAATACTAGATAATAAATCAGAGGTCACACTTAGACTTTTGTTTCTGTTTTATATTTATGAGTAATTGTATTCTTTCTTCTGGGCAGGCAGGTTTTATGAGAACCTTGATTATCAAAATCTCAGAGTAAAAAGCATACCTTTGGCTCATCACTGTACATTCCCACTGCCTAGCATAGTGTCAGTGACATATTTGATGCTCAAGTACTCCATGTTTCTACACATGCTAGGCCTGGCAGTATTTGTTGACATATGAATTAGGTTTGTAGACATTAAAAGCCTCATTTTGACCAGGTGTGGTGCCACATGCCTATACTTAGCAGAGAGAGACAGGAGGATCTCAAGTTCAAGGCCAGCAGGGGCTACATAGCAAGACCCTGTCTACTCACAAAAAAACAAAAAAAAACACCCTCATTTTACATATGAGAAAACCAAAGTCAGAGGTAAAGTGAAATGCCTGCCTAAAATAAAGTAGATTGTTAGAACCAGGCCTCAGGACTCCAGTGTTCTTTCCACTAGAGCACTTTCTTGAGGTTTATGATGTGGTATTGATTTATGTGGTAAGTAAGCTCTATTTGCATATAGAATAGGTGTGAACATTCATGCCACTTTAAGGAATCATGAGGCTTTGGTTCCTTAATCATACTTTTTTATTAACTTTGTTTAAGCATATGTTAGTCACTATCATCAAGAGATCAGAAGGATGTGCAGGCCGATTGACAGGGCAGAGAAATGCTGCTAAGTAGCTGGGCATTTATTTGTCTAGGCATCTGTCTGCTGAGGTTTTTAAAGCAAGTGGAAACACTGTATTTCATATATTTGTATGTTTGTAGTCTCTTAACATCTAGAATGTGCATAGTTAAGTGTATATTCCTTGTATTAGTCCCCAGAGTTTTACGTATTCTGATCCCCAGTTCTTTATGCTCTAGGCACTATTCAGGAGGATTACCTGAGAGAGCTGCTGACAACTATGGGTGATCGGTTTACAGATGAGGAAGTGGATGAGCTGTACAGAGAAGCCCCTATTGACAAAAAGGGAAATTTCAATTACATCGAATTCACGCGCATCCTTAAACATGGAGCAAAAGACAAAGATGACTGAAAGAACTTCAAATTCCAGCCACATGATCCTTGTTGCCATTTGGGTATTTCTGAGATTTTCTCTTAGAGCCTGTTGCATGCCTTTGGCTTTATAGCTTTTGCCTTTCTTGTTTTGTATTTATTCTCAGCCACTTGGGGCATCTTTATAATCAAACTGGACCTGGGACTTTTTGTCATTTTCAGAATGGAAAATAGGGTAATTTACCAGTGGTCCCATCCCCCTGAATAACTGCAGTCCACACAGAGTCAATATATTTTTTCAGAGAAAGTTATTTACTCAATTTTTTTCTGAACTGTAATTAAAACTTTATGATAAAATACTTGTTTAGATTTCTTATTTGCTGGAGTTTGACTTCTGTTAGTTCTAGTTGCATATGTCAAAGAAAGGTAGAAGTAGTAAATCCTAGAAAATGATATTTATAAACTGGGTGTGGTGACACATGCCTGTAACCCCAGTGCCAGCACTTGATGGGTCCTCAACAGTGTTAACTGTAGTTATCATCAACAAAGTAATTATGGCAGGGATGGGGGTGGGGCACAGGCCTGTAATCTCAGCACTAGGGAGGCTGAGGCAACCTGGCTGCATAGTGAGCTCCAGGCCAGCAAGGACCACGTAGCAAGACCCTGTCTCACAAATACCAAAGATGGAAAAAGATGTTCTTATTAGACTTCTCTCGTACTCTTGGTCTCTTAACAATGCTCTCTTCTATTCATTTCTCACCCTCCCAAGGAAATCTAATTTTAACTGCCTTAATCAGGTTTCCTGTACTGTCTTCCAAATTTTAAAATTATCTGTAGACTTTGTATAAATGTGATCACTTTAGTATCTTTAAGTCCTTAAGCGTGGTGTACTTGCCTTATGTGTTCCTGCTTTATTGGTTTTAAACTTTCATTTATGACTTCATGTCATTTAAAATTAGACCAGGCCACTAAGCATAATTTTCATTTGTCCTATTTTAAAAACTATTTTAGCTCCAGAGGTTCTGGGGAGTACTTATACCAAGAAGGCAGAATTTTATGTTGCATTTCCACTTGTTGGAAATAGAGTATTTTCTATTGTATACAGCTTCTCTTTAATATAGCAACCTCTATTGAAATACACAGAAGTTCATCATGAGTCCATATACGAATTTTAGACATTCCTGACCTGCCCACAATCAAAACAGCTGAAGCTACATGACTGAGGAAGTGAGGTCATTGTTTCAATCCTAAAAATAACTTCTGCTATGTGAAGAAATGCAGGACTTTGTAGAGTTAATCAGGGTGTAGAAGAGTTTTATTCTCTTTCGGCTTCAAAAAACTGACTCTCAAAGATTCATGAGTTTAAAAAGATTTGAAACACTGGTGGAAAATTTTGTTGAAGAGTGACAATTACCCTGTGAAGATGAGCAATTGATAATTACTCTAACAGTTTCAAGTTTTATGCTACTATTATCAAGACTTACCTTTGGAGAAAACTATTACCTCATTCAATAAACAATCACTGAATGTTTTTGGATAGCAGGTCATTGATTATACTCTGTAGGATGGGAGAGCTAAATCCTTTAACTTGGTAAGGCTAGTCATAAAGGATAAGAGTTGGAGGACTAGTCTTTGCCCTTGTTAAGATTAGAATCATAGGCCCTGCCTTAATTTTCTGCCTGAATTTGTTTCAGTAGTTTAAACAAAATACTTTCTCCAGGTTACCACTATTGTGCTAAAATTTCCATTTCAACTAAAAAAAATTATAACCTCTGCTTTGTTAACAAATCTCCAGCAAAGAATAAGTAGCAACTTTTCCACTACTAAATTATCTCTTACAATATCTGCATTTTTATTTTGGATAACTGCTCAAAAAGCCCCCCTTTCATTATAAACAGTGAATGGTCTACTTTAAATGAGTCTCCTAATTTAGTAATGGATTCTCTGCTTAGTAACTGGACTTTGCTTAAGCAAGGATGATTGCCAATAAAAAGCTAAAAGAATCTCTTCCTACCGATGATTTATTTGTAAAGCCTGTCTCTAAAAAGTTTTCATGATAAAAATTACCTTGAACGGAATCATTTTAAAAGTTCTGATAAAACCAACTCAGTGGGTGTATTGCTACTCTGTTACCAGGGCCCAGCTGTTATTTGATCAAGGACATCTAAGACTCAGAAAAGGAATTGAATGTTACTGGTGTGGGGAGTGGAGGGGAGGGCAGAGCAAAGTCTGAGAAGGAAAAAGAATCATTTTGTACAAAGTGTGAGTTTAGGAATGGCAGTAAGAAGTATAACACCTAGATTTTAAGTATCAAATAGAAGATGTTCAAAGGGCTTGGAAGTTAATAGAAACAAAATGTGTTAGGGAACTAATTTTGTTTTTCCTTTGGCAGTAGTGGGGTTGAAACTCAGGTTGTACTTGCTAGTCAGGCACTCTTACCACTTCAGCCATGCCCCCCAGCCCTTGTTTTAGTTATTTTTCAGATAGGGTCTCAGGCTGCGATACTCCTGTCTGTGGCCTCCCAAGGAGCTGGAATCACAGGTCACACCAGGGTTACTGATTGAGATGGGAGTCCCCATAACTTTTTTGCCTGGGCTGGTCTTAAACCACCATCCTCCCAATCTCCACCTCCTAAGTATCTGGAAACTTGTTTTAAGAGTAAGGAGGTTAGTCAGTGTCAAACCACTGAAAAGTTAAGTATGATTTGGCAAGTCATTGGTCACCTTTACTAGAATGATTAGGTAGTTTGGAATGTAGACACCACAGTGAAACAAAATGGGACAATGTTTAGGTTTAGGGGTCAGACAAATCTGCATTTTTTGCTACACCATGGTCTGTGCTCTGCTCTGTGCTAACCTCCCTTGCCTATATATTCATTTATAAAGTGGAGCTAATGCTGTTGGTTCATAAAAGCATTTTTGTGATTAAAAGCAGCATGGGTTTGGAGCCAGGCTTGGTTGAATGAATTCCACTCGTTACTTGAGTAGCTTTGTGTCCTCCTGCAGGCCAGGTTGCTCTTTTTTTTTTGTTTTTTTTGGTGGGGTTGGGGTTTGAACTGAGGGCTTCATGCTTGGAAAGCATGTGCTCTACTGCTTGAGCATGCCTTCAGCCTCCAGGCTGCTCTTAAATGTCAGTTTCCTCATCTGTAAAACTGGTTCAGTGCTCTTTTAAGCTTGTAAAAATTAAACACAGAGGTAAGTGGTCTAACACAGTAGGTATTAAATAGTAGTTATTCTTGTTTTGCTTACTGATAGGGCCTTGAAGAGAATGTGAAGGGAAATCAGGGTCAAAAGGCATGTCCATGTCTTTTGAGTAGAGGTTGAAATCTGTTTCCAGAAAGAGGGGAAGAAGACAAATTAGAAGAAAATAGGAAATAAAGAATCATATTCAAGAGATAGGAAGAGATGGAACCTATATCATATGGAGGATTGTCCTTAGAGAAACAAAGACAACTTCTTTAGGAAGAGTGAGTGAATATAGGAGTTTAATGGTATTTGGAAAATGAAGTAAATGGCTACAGGTAGGAGAAAGATCCATAGTTGACTGATAGTAAATTATTTCAAACTGGAATTTCATAATAATTATTAGTGAATTGTTAACGAAGATTTGGCTATACACAGGAATGCCTGTCAGTTTACCTGATACCAGTAGATGCTCAAATAGTTCACTCTGAATTTCCTGAGCCAGACTTGTGTCTCATTAAGTCTTCCTTATGTGTATCATTTCTTGGTTTCCTGGATACTTGGTTTTTATATTTCCTGTCCTTTAAAGGGGTTGCTGGACCTATCCCACATTGAAGGAATGCCCAATTTTCCTAGTGCTATTTATCCAATCTCCACTTTCTCCTTCAACTTCTATTTTATTCTAGATATCTTCAGACCTGCTCAAATAGCAGGAGTTCATGCCTATGTTCACATACATTTCACAGTTGTACTAATTACAACTTTTTTTTAGTTTAATATTAAAGCATTGTTCATGTTTTGGCATTACTACCAATTTTGTTTTTAAGTATAGTACTTTATCAGTGATTGTTTTTAGTGGATGAAAGATTATCTTTGCCATAGATATGCTGTAAATGATTTTCCAAGTGCTAGGTATTTAGATAGCCTCATTAATAAATGTGTTTGCTTTTGATTGTAGAGAGAACAAAGCACCTTAGAATTACTTCTTTAGAAAAGGGCTGTCCATTAAAACTTTCTCTGGTGGCAGAAATGTTCACTCAGTGCTGTCCAGTGATGACCCTAGCCACATGTGGTTAAAAATGTACTGAATATAATTGAAGAGCTTAATTTTAAATTAAGTTTAAATAGCCACATGTGGTTAGTGGCTATTGGACCTCACAGTTCTAGAAAATTATATACAGAGATCAAAGTACAGTAGCTCAGTGGTAGAACATGCTTGAGGCCATGGGTTTGATTTCCAGCACCACGAAAAAACAAAGTACAATCAAGGTGACTAGCTGTGATCTTGCATTGGCCAGGGTGAGGGGTTATGAATTGCTAATAGACTATACTGAAAGAGCTTTGTGCAAAAAAAAAAAGAAAAAAGAAAAGGAACTAAAATAGCTGATTATTGAAGAGACAATTATTTAAACTATCAACCAAACCACCTAAGAAACAGAGCAAATACTTAGGACCAGGTGTGAGCATGTAAATTACTTTCCACCCTGACCTCCTGAATCCTAACACTGGCTTTGAGGCTCAAAAATTCTTTTTAAGGGTCCCTTCAAGTTACTATTTTTTGAACTGCTGTACAGTGGGAACACACAGTTCCTAAGTTCTAGGAATTTCTGATAAAAGATTTCTATGGAATATAGACTCCCTGAAGACAATTTGAACTTTTCATCTCCCCAGCATCTGCACCATGTTGGGCAATAAGAAATGCGGCTCTTTGGTAGACTATCCCCCATTAGTTAGAAATAGTGCTATTCATCTAGATTATCCTGAAGTGAGGAAAGCTAACCTGACAATCATAGCATTGAAAAATACCTAGAACAAAACCTGAATGAGATAGTTTAACGTTTTCCATTTTTTGATCAAGAGCATTGTATGTGTGTGCATGTGTGCATAATTCTGTCATCTCTTTAATAATTCCAAGGGAAGCAAATAATTTGAATAAAACTTTCTTGTGGTTGAAAGGGGATGGAACGGTCACAGCCTGTAGTCCGATAAGGCGGTAAACTACATAATTTCAAGGTAGGAAAGGAGGAGTGGGGTTAAAAGACTCTGCGGGAATGCAGTTTAAAAAGAAATGCAAAGGTTTCTACAGCTGCGGGAACGTGGTCGGCCGCCGCCCTCTTACCTTCCCATGTTACAGTCCCTCTTCTCTAAAAAACCTGCTTATCTGAAATTCAAATTTAAATCAAAGGTACTTTTATTTGCTAAATCTGGCCACCCTGGGCTGGCCGCTGCAGGCGCCAGGAGACCCTAAAGTAGGGCGGGTCAGAGCCCAGCCCGATCAAATTCTAGCGCTGTGCCCTCGGAGCCGCCCCCCGTCCCCGCCGCGCCGGCCCCGCCCGCCGGCCAAGGAATGCGGAAGGGCCGCGGGAAGGCGGGAGGAGGGAGGGAAGCGGGGGCGGGGGGCAATTAGGCAGGGTGGGTGGACGTCACCGCAGAGCACGGGAGAGTGTGCAAATCGGCACAGGGAAGGAAGAGACGACTGAAACCCGAGTTGTGCTCGTTCGGCCAGGGCAATCCCGCTCTTCGATCAACACCCCGTTCTCTAGGCCCTGACAGCAGCAGTCCCCCCTTTCCCGGTTGGACCGGCCGCGCCTTCCGGTGCACCTTCCGCTCCGCCTCCCGAGGCAGGAAGTGCCGGCGCCGCCACTGTTCGGACACAGCCCAGTCCTCATCGCTGTTGTTGGCTGTCTCGCGCAGGGTAGCCCCGGATCTGGTGTCTGGCGCCGGGTGAGTGGCGCTCGGCTTCGCGCAATACCCCTTGAGCCTCATCTGTCCCCTTCCGCTGCGCTCCCGCGGCCTGACCCCGCCCCAGGACGGCCGGGTGGCGGTGGGCGCGGGACTAGAGGGCCAGCGAGGAGGCCCTGGCGCCGATGGGGCCTTAGAAGTCGAGGGGCGGATGGAGCCGGGCTGGGGGGGAGGTGAGGTGAGGGGGTGCGGGAAGACGTGGCCAGGTCCCGGCAGCGCGTGGGCCGGCCCTGCGTCACCTGCGTGACTTCACACACCTTGGTGTCCGCCGCGCTGGGAGAACCGGCCCTCTCGGCCCCAAGCAGTGGATTAAGGCCGACAACGCGAAGTCGTGTGGAGCAGCTGGTCAGTGCCTGCGCTGTGGTAGATGCTCTGCCGGATACCGGAGTCTTACAGTGCATGCGTGGTTCTTGGTTCCTAAGGCGAAGAGTCTTGAGGATCTGTTAGAGAACAGGTACCACAGTGCATGGTTAGCGAGCCTTGCAAAGATTTGGTTCATATGTGTTGGTTGAAGAAAACGACAAAGGAAATTTGGAAAGGTTTCTATGGATAGAATCGTGAATTCATTGAAGTCCTTGGTTTCAGCCCTAGGAGGGAGAACTTAGTATTTCTGGCAGAATCTGTGCTAGGAGCTAAAAAGAGCAAAAACTCAAAAGGTGGGAATTGTGTCGTGTGAAAAGGAGACAGTGGGAGACCAGCCTGAACCGACGACAAATATAATAAATAGTTGGAAATAGGAGTAGATAGAGCAGGGAACTGGTATAAAAAGCCCTGGCTTAGATCCCCAGAAGTAAAATTAAGTTAAATAAAATGGGTAAGTGCGGCTTTTTAATGGATATTAAAGATGTAAGAGGTCCTAGGGAGCCATTTGGATTCTTCAATTAGGAAGTAACATGAAGAAAGTGGTATTTAGGGGATTAGTGTGGCAACTTTTGCTTAAAATGGATTTGGAATGGTCCTTTGGCAAGAGAAGAATCACGTTTTATAATTGAGGAAAGTTGATACTCAAGAGAGGTTAGGTAATTTGCCCAAGGTCACGAGAGGAATTTGTATGATGCCAGTCATTTTCTCTGTGAGTCTCAAGGACCCTCCTTACGACTTCATAACTGAGGGCACAGCTTTTTGTTTGTTCAGGCACTGTGAAATGAAACAGTGTCTGTAATGGCTGACTCAGTATTCACTTATGCTATAATGAGTTGAGTTTGGACTGGATGAACTACAGTTTCTGAAGGACAGCTCTCCAAGTGAGGGTGTCCAAGGTTAGGAAAGACAGGAGGACTTAGAAATCAACGGGGCTCGTTTCCCCATTCTCCAAGGCTGAGTAACACCAGATCTCTAGGGATGAATGTCATTATACCCTATTTGCCAGCATCTTTGGGATCTTCCTAATTCCCAAGGGCAAAGGGATAGTCCTTTCTGTCCTGGAAGGTTTAGTAACTGAGTCTGCTCAAACTGACAATAGATAGTCTAACAGGAGAAGAGGCTACACAATTTATTGTGTGCGAGGCAGGGGGGAAGAACAAGAAGGTGAGTACTCAATAACCCAAAGAAGTTTAAAAGCTTATATGCCCTCTTCATGAGGAGAGGGAAGTAGTCCAGGATGTAGGCAATTTTAGAGGAAGAGTAAATGATTTTTAGAGGTGGTGAATGGACCTGAAAAATAGAAACAGTTTGTCCTTTATCTCAGGACAAAGTTCCTCTGGGTGTGGTGTCAACTCTAGTCTTTCCTGAGAATTAGTCTGTCCCTTTTATGAGAGTATAGGGAGGGGGCCCAAGAAAACTACATTCCTTGAGGAGGAACTTGACATAGTCAGATTGGGGAATGTCAGAGACCCTCTGTGCTGTGGGTGAGAAAGGGTCTACCCAGAGGAGGAGTGAGAGCAGAGAGACATTGAATGTGCTTCTTTAGTTCAGAGTTCTCAGCATGTCAAGCACCATATTTGGGGATATCATTTTGTGAGATCCAACACACACATTACCTGTACAGTGACATTGCCTGTCACCTTCAACTAACATTTTTATGGTAGAGAATGTCAGCTGCTTGTATGCAGGATATGAGGGGTTAGTGCTTCCTGAGCACAAATCCTGTTGTTAAGTGCTACCATTTTCTAACTGGGTGGCATGTTGTTTATTCCTTTCTTCCTAATTTTCTATTCTAAGAAATGGAGATAATAACTCCTATATCATAAGTTGTGAGGATTAAAAATGTTATTATATATGAAATGCTTAGAACATGCCTGCCATACCATTAGCATTCAATTATTGCCCCTTTCTAGTAATACTGTTTCCAGTATGGAGCAAGGGGTAGCTGGTAGGTTTTGTTAAGGATCTCCTGAGAAGGAGACCAGTGGAGTTTATGGGTAGACTATAGAGAAAAGCCCTACTTTTTAATTCAGATCCACGACGTACCTTATAATGAATATATGTGTGCATAATTTGGTTTGTGACAGGAAGTAAGCATAAATATGTATTTGCTTAACTAGTATTTATGGAGCACCTGTGGTGTACAAGGAACTATTAGACCCTGCAGTCCCATGTGGAAAAATAAAAGGCCATAAAAATATATTTGTAAATTGCATGGCATTGTAATAATATTCAGCAATAAAACAATGAAGGATTGGGGGTATAGCTTGGTATTAAAATGCTTGGTTTGATCCCTAGTGCCACCCCCCCACCCCCCGAAAAAAAAGTATAATTAACCACTGATAAATTCAACAAGATAGGTGAATTTCAAAAATATGTTCAGTGAAAGAAATCAGGGATGTAAGAGTATACACTGTCTAATCTTTGGTGATAAAAATCTGAACAAGGGTTGCCTATGGGAAATGGTGGTTGGCTTGGGGTGAATTTTCTGAAATGATGTCAACATTTGTAATTGCGTATCATGAATTTGCACATTTAGGAAAGTGTATTAAGTTCTGTACGTTTCACTGTATATGAATTTTACTGCAATAAAACAAAATGATATGGAAGCTCAAGAGGATAGAAAGTTTACTGACAACTGGAATAGTCATAAAACCTATAATAGAGAAAGAAATGACAGTATTATAATGTATGTGTTTTAAAAAAAATGCATCTGTTAGAGGGTAAACTTCCTTGGTGTTATGAAGAGAAAAGTTGTAAAAACTGAGTTTGGCTCTCTAAAAGAAAGAGTTATAATAACTTATAGAACTGAGTATTTTATTTTTTAAAAGTATGTGGCATAAAAACAATCCATGTCATTATGTATATGAAGTTAATTTCGTAAAGTATTTTAACTTCATTAAATGCTAAATTCTCTGTATGATTGCTGTTTTCATACTGTTGCTGATGTATCCCATCATTTGATCCTCTTAATTAGAACGAACATTAATTAGTCTCGACGATAGTAATGACCATGGGAATCCATGGGAAATTTCTAAAGGTTCTAGTAGACTTTGGTGAAGATGAGACTGAATAAAAAATGACCTTAGGTTTTAGCCCAAGAACTCTTCTGTGCTGTTCCATATGTGAGTTCTCACTGTCAGGGCTGTACCTTGTGTTTCTGCTGACATCTCAGCCTTGCTAAACAAGACTCCTAAACATCCTGTTCTCTGGGCATCTCAGCTACCATTCTACTGCAGCTGGAATAAAACTTGAATTTTTTACCTTTCCTTTGCTCAAAACTGGCTCCACCTTTCTCCCCTCTCTAATTACCTCATTTTTGAGTGGTACATTTATGCCACCAGTTTTTCAACCAGTACTTAAAAAGAGTATATTCAAGGACATAGTTCCCAATTAGGGAGCAAGGAAAACTTGCACAGCCAGGCATCATGGTGCATGCCTATAATCCCAGCACTATAGAGGCTGAGGCAGGAGGATCTTGAGTTTAAGGCCAGCCTGGGCTACATACCAAGACCCTGTGTATGGGGAAGAGAAGAAGAGAGAGAGAGAATCCATAGAATTTGGACAGAAATTGAAAAGGGCTTAAAAATTTCCAACCAGAAATACAAAATTCTCTATCCAATGCAAACTTGACTGTGGTCCCTTTGAACTTCCTAAAATTCTGCAGCTCTAATTCTGAAATAAAGGCATTGCCCTATTTTAACACTAAAGAGGCCAAAGAAATAGTGCTTTGCTGGTTTGCTACTCATAGAGAGCAAGTTGCTCCCAAACTTGGACCTAAAAAAAAAGCAATATACAGATTTATAGAGGGTTTTGTTTGTTTGTTTTTGCAGTACAGGTGATTAGACCTAGGGCTTCACTATTATTCATAATACAGTTTTTCAGGACTAGGAAGTCCTTAGTAACTCAGCTGGACGGTTCCGGCTCAGTGTCTCATGAGGTTGCAGTCTGGGGGCAGCCATCATCTGGGAGATCAGCCTTCAAGATGGCTGACTCACCTGGCTGTTGGCAGGAGGCCTCAGTTCCCTGCCACATGACCCCTTCTATTGGGCTGAGTTTCCTCCTTACCTGGTGCTAGCTCCCAGAGATCGAATGACCCAAGAAAGAGCAGGGAGAAGCTGCAATTTTTATTATGACAGAGCCACACACGATCATTTCATAGTATCCTACTGGGTTTACACCAGTTTCACTGTTGGAGGGAACTACGTGAGAGTGTGAGAATTGTTGAGGACTGTCTTGGAGCCTGGCTGCCACCCAGTTGCTCTCAGGAGCCAGGCACATAACATAAACCAATGAGAGCAGGGACAAGAGATGTAGGGAGTCATCACTGATTACTTATTGCAGGAATTTGGGGATGCTGGTCACAGGATCCCTTAGCAGTTGTTCAAGATGTCTTACTTAGTTTTAGGTTTTTTTGGGAAAAGTCCCCCTTATTTTAATGTTGGCAAACTAATTCAGTTTTTTAGATGCATTTTTAAAGATGACCCCTGGAGGGAGGGACTAAATGAACTTCCCTGCAGACTACATGTAGTTCGGTAGCTGCCAGTTCCTGGCTTATCTACCTAACTTATTATATGGATGGGGAAAGCAATTCCTGAGATAACTAAAATGACTGAAGGTCATGGATCTGTGAATGACAACTGGAATAGAATCCATGTTTTCAGCATCTCCATTTAACCATAATGGTCAACACTGAAAAAACTAAGGGGAATTAGAAGCATAAATAGCCAAAGTGATCTAAGTAGTTCACGTAGTACTCTAAGTGATTTTCAATCTTTTCTGTGCATTGGAATGGCCTGGTGCATTTTAAAGCTAAATTCCTGGGTTCCACTCCTTACATTCAGTTTCAATTAGGATAGACTAAGACCCAGGCATCATTTTTTTTTTTAAATAAAAAACTTCTGAGATGGCTCTGATGTACAGCCAAATGCTGGAGAACCATGTTTGTTTGCCATATGGTAACAACTTGCTGACTTAAGATACTTGAAGAAGCCTCAAAGGAATGTTGAGGAAGGCATAGGTAGCTGACAGAATATGCTCCATGAGTATCTTTCCCAGGCCTCCAGATAGGCTGGATGAGTTCACAGATAATTTCTGTTTATTAGTGATTACAGAATCCATGTTTTGATTTGCATGTAAGTGCTGCAGGTGATTTTGCAAACATTTAGATTACCAACTAAATATCTTGACACCACAGCTACTTAAAATACTAGTGTTCTAACATCTCCCACTCTTGAAGGGACCTCTGCAAGCATTACATGTAGCCTCTAGTTCACTTTATGTGAGAAATATATAGAAATAATAAAACATTTTGAAGAGAAAACAAGAAGTGTTTTTATTGCTATCGAGTGTAATTCAGTGCATTATATGCTATGTTCTGTATGGGTATTTTCATTTTTAACTATAGCTGTTTTTTTTTTTAAATACAGGTTAAACATTAATAATTTTTCAGTTCTAGGTAAAGGTTTTAAAGTAAAATCATAACTGATAGAAAATATTGCCAGAGCTGGTGATGTAGTCAGTGGTAGACTATGTACTTAGCATATGTGAGGACCTGGGTTCAATTCTCAGGGCCACAAAAAAATTGAAAAAGGAAATATTGCTACTTTTTTTTTTCCTTTTATTATTCATATGTGCATACAAGGCTTGGGTCATTTCTCCCCCCTGCCCCCACCCCCTCCCCCCCACCCCCTCAATACCCAGCAGAAACTATTTTGCCCTTATTTCTAATTTTGTTGTAGAGAGAGTATAAGCAATAATAGGAAGGAACAAGTGTTTTTGCTGGTTGAGATAAGGATAGCTATACAGGGCATTGACTCACATTGCTTTCCTGTGCATGTGTGTTACCTTCTAGGTTAATTTTTTTTGATCTAACCTTTTCTCTAGTTCCTGGTCCCCTTTTCCTATTGGCCTCAGTTGCTTTTAAGGTATCTGCTTTAGTTTCTCTGCGTTAAGGGCAACAAATGCTAATTTTTTTATTTTTTTCTTTTATTATTCATATGTGCATACAAGGCTTGGGTCATTTCACCCCCCTACCCCCACCCCCTCCCTTACCACCCACTCCGCCCCCTCCCTCTTCCCTCCACCCCCTCAATACCCAGCAGAAACTATTTTGCCCTTATTTCTAATTTTGTTGTAGAGAAAGTATAAGCAATAATAGAAAGGAACAAGGGTTTTTGCTGGTTGAGATAAGGATAGCTATACAGGGCATTGACTCACATTGAAGGAAATATTGCTACTTTGATTAAACCCAATCAGGCCTGTTGTTTTGCACAATTTAGGGGATGACATTCACATTTTAGTCACTCATTGTGCAATCTTATTCTACACAATAGTTTTTCTAGCATAACTTGAATTTATTTGTTGATTTGAGTTTAGAGGAGAGTGGCTGCTCAGAATCAGTATTTGACTATATTGTTAGTGTTGAAAAAATTTAATTTTATGTTAAAATATTTAGAAGAACAGTATGAAGAAAAAAGTACATAGAAATAACTCATAACCAATGGGGTTTGGATCCTAGCTCTACCACTAGATGACCTTGAGAAAGTTACTTGATATCTTTGATCTTCAGTTCCTTCATTTGAAAGGCAAACATATTTAATGCACATGTGTGTGCAGTAGTGAGTCTCCATAAATGGTAGTAGATATGAGTTGAGTAGACCTTTAGTTCTGTCTTTGCTCTTAGGGCAAGGAAGTGGGCCAGGCTATTTCAAACTGGAAAAATAGCAATAATAACAAAGGTACATGAGGAAGCCAGGTGTTGGTGCACACTGATAATCCTAGCACTTGGGAGGCTGAGGTAGGAGAAGCTAGACCTCAAGGGCAGCTTGGGCTTCATAGTGAGCTCCAGACCAGCCTGGGATATACAGCAAGACTCTCTGTCTTAAAACAAACAAACAAACAAAAAATCCAAAAAACACAAGGTAAGATACTGCATGGGACCATGATGACATGAACACATGCTACTAGCAGTTGGATGTTGTCCAAGGAAAAGCATAAAGCAGAGAATGCTAAAGATGAAGGTGAAAAGACTATGCTAGAATAGGTAAAGAATGTGCCATTCTTTACAACTCATTCTTTATCCTCTAGGAGGTGGAGAGGCAAAGATTTTACAAAGTGGAATGATGAGGTTATAGCCATGTCGTAGACTTCTCTGACTAAAAAATGAAGGGGAGTTTTGAGAGAATCAGGAAGGAAGGAAACTGGTTTGGAGGGCATAGAAATATTCTACACAAGAACTGGGCATGTCCATGAATGCCTGTAATCCTAGCACTTGGGAGGCAGAAAGCAGGAAGATTTTGAGTTTTAGGCCAGCCTAAGCTACAAGGTGAGTTCCAGGCCAGCCTAGGCTACAAATTTCCATACAAGAGATGTTGTGGATTGGGTTTAGGGTATGACAGAAATGAGGAAGGTGAAGGAATCTGAGAAACTTTTAAGAGGCAGGGCTTGATTCCTCAGGGAGAGGATTTGGGGAAGATGACTCCTAGGCTTCTGACTGGGTGAATGAGTAGATGATGATTAGTGGGTAGACTGAGAAAACAGAAAGCTTGGAAAGTTTAGGAGGGGGAAGATAATGAATTCCATTTTCAGCATGTCATTTTGACAGTGTCTGTGGGATATCCAACAGTGAGTGCCTTTCATAGGCAGTTGGACATTTGAGCCCCAGAAGCTAAAGGTTAAGGGCAGGCTTGTTTGGAGGCACAAACTTGGAAGTCATCTGTGTCAGAACAGTGAGAGGTGATGAGATCATCCAAGGAATGCAGAGTGAAAAGAACTTTAAGCAATGTACTCCAGAAAAGGAGAAAATATATTTTTTGTGGAGATCAAAATCTTAGAAGAAAATAGAGGAGGACTAGCCATAGAAATCGAACTGAGTACAGCATTTTACTCAAGCCAGTTTTCCAATGTAATTGTGTAGCAGCCTTCCTTACTTATACTGGAATGTAAGGTCTTCAAGGTTGGGCCCCTGTGCTCTTTCCACCTAAGCACCAGGCCAGAGTTGCTGAGTGTCAAAGAAAAGAGGAATAAAATAGTGTCAAATAGAGAGGTCCAACGAAGACTCAGACTGGCTTTGGCAGTTTGTAAGCATTTGCAGTGGAGAAGAGAAAGCCAGATTGTGGTGGGTTGAAAAGTGAGTGGGAAGTGAGAAAGTAGAGAAAACCAAGATACTTATCTCAGAAAATAAGGAGATAGTTGCAGTTTCTTCTGGGCCAGAGTTCCCTTCTCTGCTTGTTTTGATACTGCTGATATTTCCATTCTGTGTGTGTGTGTGTGTGTGTGTGTGTGTGTGTGTAGTTTTTTATAGGCACCATCTACAAATGTATGAGAAAAAATTGGTGTGTGTGTGTGTGTCTGGGGATAGAACCCAGGGCCTCACACATGGTAGGCAAGCGCTCTACCACCCAGCTACACCTCAAACCCTAAATTCTCTTTCTTAAAGCCTAATGCCTATAATCGCAGCACTGGGGGAGGTGGATATAGGAGGATCAGGAGTTCAAGGACAGCTTGGACTACATAGTAAGGTCCTATCTCAAAAGAAAATACTCTTTTTCTCTGTCTTCTTAAGAAAGAAATTATAGTACTATTATATCAAGCTCAGTTGCCCTGTAACATATTTTGACTAGGGCCAGTTCATGAATTGCTCTTAGCTCTCTTCCATCAGCCTTACTTCCCTTTTCTGTTACTTGGGGATCAGGTTTGCCTCAGCATCTGAGGGCATTTCTAGCTTTACTTGGTTGCTTCCCCATTCTCCATAAGCATTTTACCTAATAAAATGCTTCTTTCTTTTTTTTTTTTTGCGGTGCTGAGTTTTGAACTCAGGGCTTCACGCTTTACTGTTTGAACCACACCTCCTGACCTCTCCTATAAAATTCTCAAATGTCCAATTCCATTTTGACATTGGCCTCTTGAAGAACACAGAGTAAATTTCAAAAATGTTTAAATGTAGTATATTTTTGAGTTAAACTGTTGAGTTAGCATGATGTAATCATTTTTAAAAGTAAAAAATTTGCTGTTTGGGAAAATTTTCTTAATGACTTTACTATAAAAATGATTTTTTGATAGAATTGATTCTTGCTTTCAGATTTACTATCTCCTGTTATATCTTAAAGAAATAGAATAATAGTATTATTGGCATGGCAAAAAAAGCCTTAACCTAATAGTTTTGGAGTGTGAGGAATTAAAACATAGTCAGATAGGGCTGGGAGTGTAGCTCAATGGTAGACTATGCACTTAGTATGTGTGAGGCCTGAGTTCAAACTCCAGTACCAAAAAAAGGAAGAAAATGCAAAAAACAAAACCAAAAAAAACAAGTAAGTGTCAGCTCGTAGACCATATTTTGTCTTTGATTTAACCTTCAATATAACTAAGGTCAAAGAGCAAGCTAAATTTCAGGAAGGAGAAGAAAATGAATGTTTATTCAGGACAAGTATGTAGTGAGGACAGGCATTTGGAATGTTGAGAGAAAAGATTCCAGGGCTAGTATACTTCAAAACCACCACTAAGCCAAGCTTCAAAACACCCTGTAGAGTGTTCTTTAGAAGATTGAAGGAAAAGAAGCAGTTTGTGAAGAAAGTAAAAAGCCTGAAGTCTTAAAGACACAGGTTGCTTGCTAAGCCACTGACCTGGCAGGCTAGTTACCTGTGGGCTGCAGACATAAGGAACTATCCTCAAGACTGCTCTTACTTCTGGCACCAGTGGCAAGATTGGATGCCCCCAAGACCACCATCAAGTTCAATAATTTGTTAGGATTCACAGAACTCACAGAAAGCTGTATACTCAGAGTTATGGTTTATTAAGTGAAAAGGCACAGATTAAAGTCAGTTGAGGGGAGATCCCTGTGGGGCAGAATCTAGGAGGGTGCCAAATACAGTGCTTCAGTTGTCTCCCCAGGGAAGTCATGGACAGTGTTAACTCCTCCTGGCAACAATGTGTGGCAATATACAGAGGGTTGACAATCAGAAATTCACATAATCCTTGATGTCCAGAATTTTAGTGGGACTCCATTACATAGCTGCCCACTTGGGTAACATCAGTCTTCAGCCGCTCTATAGGTCAAGCTGATACCACATAATCCAAATCTCCCACCATAACTCCCATCATTAGACTGTCTGGTCAACCCAGTACTGCAGATATCAGGCAGGAAATTCCAGGAGCCTAGAGATCCCCTCTTAGGAGCCAAGGGCAAAGGCTAGACTTCTTTTTGGGCAACTTAATTAAGTTCTTTAATAACATAGGGACTGTTGGTTTTTTTGTTTTGTTTTGTTTTGTTTTAATTTAGGTAGTACCGATATCAGGACATTTGTGAAGATTGAATAACATATTGGATCAAAAGTTACCTTAGAGCTAGGTGCCAGTAGTTCATGCCTGTAATCCTAGCAACTTGGGAGGCTGAGATCAGAAGAATTACAATTTGAGACATGAGGCATGTTTCTTAAAGATGAGCACCTTTTGAACATGCATCATGGGCTGACTATACTGGTCTCTATGTATAGTATCTCATTTAGTTCTTGCCTTGCATTATAGTAACAAAGATGAAAAACTAAGGCTTCCAGAGGTTATGTTATATTGGTAGGGAAATGAAATAGTAAGAGCACCTATTGATTTTGATTGTTGTAAGAATTAAATGAGACAATCCTTGTGAGGGTAAGAATCAGTTTTGAAGCCTCTCTGTGAGGATCCCCAAGCCTTCAAATCAGTGCTTGGCACATAGTAACTACTCAGTAAATACTAGTGTTCAATATTTTAAATTAATTTCTATTTGATAAAAATCAGTCCCATGATATTTGAGGGAAAGTGCATCAGTAATTTTTGCTTTCTTCTCCTCTTTCTCTGTTTGTTTTTTGAGACAGGGTCTCACACTATGTACTCAGTTTTGGCCTTGAACTTGAGATCTTGCTGCCTCAGATTTCTGAGTACTGGATTTGTAGGTGTGTGCCATTACCAACCATGCCTGGCCTCTATTCTGTTTCTCTTTTCTTTGGTGGCACTGGGGTTTGAACTCGGGGTCTCACACTTCCCGGCACTCTACCACTCCTATTTTGATTCTTAATTCTTTCAAAACCGTGGGCTTTTTTTTTCAGCCACTTAATTGTCACATTGAAAATAAAGTTTAAAGATGTGTACTTTTTCCTACCCAGTTAAGTAATAATTATATCTTAAGATATTCTTACTAACTTCAGGTGTGTATGTCCTCTTTTTGCTTAGTGTCATATATTCTTTTTTGTTTTATGGTCTTTTTAACTCCAGAATTAAGCAGCCATCATGTCGAGCAAAAAGGCAAAGACCAAGACCACCAAGAAGCGCCCTCAGCGTGCAACCTCCAATGTGTTTGCTATGTTTGACCAGTCACAGATCCAGGAGTTCAAAGAGGCCTTCAACATGATCGACCAGAACAGAGATGGCTTCATTGATAAGGAAGATCTGCATGATATGCTTGCTTCTTTAGGTAGACTTTTACATTTTTTATATGCTTTTTCCTCCAAATGATAATTCATCTCTTTGAGTCATTTTTTTGTGTTATGTACAGATATTCCTCTCCTTGTCTTAGAAGGCCCTAGAGAGATTTCTGGGTGTGAGTAGTGCAATATTGGAACTGGGCTAGACATGAGGGGATAACCTGTGGCTGGATAGGCTTACGTTCTTGTTAGCTACATGCTTTAGGACTGTTAGACTGAAAGCCAGCAGATAAGTTAGGCAGCAAAATACCAGAATTATGAATAATAAGTAGAGCTAGTAATATAGTATAGTTAATAAAGATTGAGGACAGGTTGCAAAGAAAAGGGTGACAAAAATGAATAATAATGATTGTCCCTGGGGAGGAAGGGCAGTGTTACTTAAAAAGGGAATAGAAGGAAAGGGACTTAAACACTATTATGTATACTTTTTTTTTTATAATTAAATTTTTTTTTTAGAAACCATAAACTGCTATTTGTTATTTTGGGTATATGGGAGTGAATTTATTATTCCTCCTATGATTTTGTTACTGTTTGTTTTGATCTTTAAAAGAAGGATAAGAGGGATGGTTGTGCAAGTTCTGCCCAGAGTCAGCAATGATTTTACTGTTGGGAGAAAAGGGCCAAGTGGCAGGCAGCTAGGACCTTGATTAGCTCCTGCTGGAGGGAATTGGGGCTACTGGAAGCAGAGATGGCCTATACTGAGTGAGGCTCCACATTTTGGGTTATTCTCCTGCTTGGCTGACTCCCCAGTAAGAGTATCTCAGGGCTGAAAGGCAAAGAGAGAAGTACTTTGGCTTATTTTTTGTGTCCACAAAATGATTAGCTAGCTTTTGTTCTTTATTTTTTATTTTGATTTTTTCCTTGTAACCTTATTTTGAAAACTTTGAAGGTTACAAAAAGTTAAAAGAAGAGTGAATACCTGTGCATCTTTTACCTGTATTCAATTGTTAACATTTTGCAACATTTCCTTTACCCAGAGTCAGATTAGAATCAAGAGAGTTCCTTGATTTGTAGGAAGATTATATCCAGTGTTTTCCGCATTCAGAATATCTGGGTGTACTTGTTTAGTCCCTGCTCATAGTAGATGTTTAATAAATATGTGCTGAATGAACAAGTGGTAATAGGGCAAGAGGCTGCTTCTGGGACCTTCCCATTGGGGGAAATCTTTAAATAGACCTAAATTTAAGTTTCAGATCAATAAATTACATCAGATCCTTGAATGAGTCCATAACTGCTTAGCCTAAACCAATCCATTTTAAAATTTCTGTGTCTTTTTTTACCCCACAGTTCTCGGAACAACTTCGGGTTACAGCCCCCTTCCCTCCTCTCAAAAAAATGCTGTAAGAAAGTTGTGTTAAACCTGCAAACAGAAAAGCAGAGTTTTAAAAACTCCTTTCACTTATTCGGTGATTCTCTGGTTAAGTAGGTATAATGAGGCAGGATTGTGGTGCAGTGAAATTGATGCCAACATGGTATTTAAATTTCACCACAATTCCCAGGTTTGCAATTTGCATATGATTTGACTATCATCAGCACTTAGCTGGGTTAACTTTTAGGCACTTCCTTAGATATGAACATCAGACTAACAAATGTTCTTTTATATAGAATCATACAGACTTAATGCCTAAAGGGACCTTTCAACTAGTCTTTTTTACAGATTAAAAAAAAGGAAGCTGTAGACAAGAATGGCACTGAATACAGAGTGTGGAATCTGGAATGCTGGGTTTGAACCCCAGTTCTGTCACCACCCCCCCTTCACCCGCTTGCCCAAAACAGGACTCATAGCCAATAGTACAATTGAAATTCTTGCTGTTTGCCCCACATCATGGGCCCTACAGAAATTCCCACTTAGATTGGCCATTCCAGGGGATTTTTCCCAGCTCCTAGAGAAGGGCAGGAGAGTTCTGACCCTTTCACTGTAGTGAAAGAAGACTCTTTCTCAGCTGGAGCTGATATTTCCCTTTGCAAACAATGCTGTCAGGACTTCCAGCTCAGCAACATGTGTAAACACTGCCTATCTGACAACCTAATAGTATTTTATTAAATGTTGTTCCAAATGAGCTACCAATCCCCAAACCAACCTAATAGTTTAACTTAAATGGCCAACTTATAAATAAAAATTTTGAAGCATACCAATTCATGAACAAGTGTATCACAATTAGAAATAGAAGTATTTAAGTTTTTAAAATAATTGGTATTGAAGTGACTCCCCTAATCAACCTTTAATATTACCAACATTCAAGATGAATAGTTTGGCATTTCCTGGTTCATAGGTTCAGGTTTTTGTTTTGTTTTCAATGAAAAGACAGGTGCTGGCTTTTTGGTTTTTTTTGGTGTAGTCCTAGGATTGAACTCAGGGTTTTGAGCATGTTAGGCAAGCTTTCTACCCTGAACAACCTCCCCAGCCCCCAGATTGCATTTTTGTAATGATGTTTCAAAGATTTTTCAAATTGTTAAAAAACATTCTTTTTTTTGTGGTGCTGAGTATGAAATCGAGGACGTTCTATATGCTAAGTATGTGCTCTGCCACTGAGCTATATCCTAACCCCTTAAAATGCTCTTAAGAAAAGTTAATTGAAAAATTATTTTCAAGTGCTGTGATGTAACTTTTAAAAAATGTTTGTAACATAATAGTAGCCAAGTAATTTCTTTATTGAAATGAGTTCTTTAAATGAGTCTTTAAATGTGAAAATGTGAATTCTTCCAGGGAAGAATCCTACTGATGCCTACCTTGATGCCATGATGAATGAGGCTCCAGGCCCCATCAATTTCACCATGTTTCTCACCATGTTTGGTGAGAAGTTAAATGGCACAGATCCAGAAGATGTCATCAGAAATGCTTTTGCTTGCTTTGATGAAGAAGCAACAGGTAAATGCTATTTCTTTGTTTATGCCCACCCTCATTTTAGGTACATGAAACACTTTTTAGGAAATGAAACAAATTAGTTTTGAAAAAATGAATAAAGATAAATTGTTACTTATCTTTAGGACAATACACCTGAAAATGGGCAGGATATAGATATTTAGGTTCTAAAGCTACAGTTTGTATTATTTGTCTTCGAGTTTGGCTCTAAGCTTCTTGAAAATCAAAAGGAGAATTATGGTCCATTAAATAGTCTCTCAGACAATGAATACTACTCTTCAAGAGACAGTCAGCCTTTAAAAAATTATAGTTGCTAGCATGAACAATTAAAGTCTTAGGTTTGTCCTTTTTTTTTCTTGGAGTTTTGCTTTGTTTTGTTTTCTGTTCTTCATTATACTGGACCTCTGGAGAAACTTTTTAAAATCCATTAAGCCATTAAGCCTGGCTTCCTCTCATTTTTTCTTTTCTTCTTCTTCAGATTTCTCTTTTTCGTCTGCATTAACCTTCTGCTTGCTGAGCACATCGCCTAAGATATCCCTCACACACTCTGCTGCTTCCCCACCATGGCTCAGCAATGTGCCTTCTTCCTGCACATTTGGCCTTGGCAGTACTGCCTTTTGTTCTGAGCAGCCACTTTTTTATTTTTTATTTGACTTTATATCTCTGAAATAGAGGTGTTTTTTTTTTAACACTCCCCAACTCCTAGAAGGTTTTTTTAACCTTTAGAGAATACTTGCTTAAGATTAATTTTATAAGCATAAAATCTATTTCTAAGCTTTTTGAATGATTTAATAGTAATCAACAACTGCAAACGTAAATGGAAAATAATGACATAGTTATACAGTGACTTTAGCTTGCTAATTTATTTTGCTCATGTAGATAATGGCTATTCTGAAATATTTTATAAGATTGGCTTGATTTAGAAATGAACCATTAAGGTGCCATGAAGTATTCATGACTCCCTGCTTTCTTTCACCATCCAGGCACCATTCAGGAGGATTACCTTAGAGAGCTGCTGACAACCATGGGCGATCGATTTACAGATGAGGAAGTGGATGAGCTGTACAGAGAAGCCCCTATTGACAAAAAGGGAAATTTCAATTACATTGAATTCACGCGCATCCTTAAACATGGAGCAAAAGACAAAGATGACTGAAAGAACTTTAGCTAAAACCTTACAGTTACATTATCTCACTCTTTCCTCTACCCTACCCTTCTAGAACCTGTTGCATGCAACTTAGCTTCACAGCTTTGGTTTCTTTTCTTTTTTTTTTTTTGATGTATTTATTCGAGACCTTTCTGCTACTTAGCACTTGTATAATCAGACTGGAAATGGGGACAAAGTTGTAAATTGTATTGAAAAACAGGTTGCGAATAAAAGTCAACAAATGTGAAAGCCCAGGAAAATATATCCGTATTTCTGGTTTTGCTGGATTTTTACATTTTTAAAATAATAAATGCTATTTTGAAATAAAGATTATGCTGGCTCAAATGGAATACAATGGCAAGTTGAACAAATGAGTGGTAGTGGGGGTAGTCCTTTTTTAGGTTAACAACTTCTAATTACATGGTGAAGTTGACATTTCACATGTATGGGACAGTGTTCTTCAGAACTGTTACATACATGTTAACATTATGTAGTGAAAACTAGTTATTCCTTCATTTTTCATGCTTCCGGTAAGTCAGGTGTTTATTAAATGATAAATATAGAATGTATCTGGAAAATATTAAATGTTTTATTGATCTAAGATTGTAAGAAGAGGAAGCAAAACTCTGAAGAAGTGAGTAGTTGTTACTGAACATTTAGTAAGTATGGAGCATTGCACTCACATGATTTTTAATGAATCCTCCCAATGACCTTATGAGATTGATCATTAGCGTCTCTCCCCCCCCCCCACCTCCTTTTTTGGACATTGGGGAATGCTGAGATTGAGCCAGGGTCTCACCTATACAAAGCATACTGAGTTCTACTCCAGCCTCTAGTACTGTGTGTCAAGTGGAAGGACTGAGTTTGGAGAAGTTGAGTGGTTGCTCTGAGTCATTATTATTAGTGAGAGTTACAGTTCCATCTTAACAGCACCTAACTCCAGAGTTCAAAACGCTGGACCCACGATGGTGTCTAGGAAAAGCCTCAAGTGCCTAAAAGTGTCAAGAAAATTACATTATAACAATTCTGTAGTCATTGCTGAAATTTAAAAATAATCCTGGTAACTACTTGAAGAAAATTTCAGAAAATTCTATGCCAGGTAAAAAATAGAACACAAAAGATGATTAGCAGCCTTGAAGTATAACTCAAGTGATAGAGCTTGTGTTTAACATGCCCAAGGCTCTGGGTTCAAGTCCCAGTTAGAAAAAGCAAACATCATAACATCATAAACAATATTGTATGTCCAAAGGCAGTTCATCTAGTGTAGATTTAGCAAAGGACAAAAAAACAGTACCATGACCACATTTTAAATCCTCAAGGTCAAGCAGTGTGAGAAGTAATGTCAAAAACAGAAGAAAAAAATCTATTAGAAAAAAGCATGGCCACATCGTTCAACACCTATTATTTCCCCACCTAAAAGTGTTGCATTGGTATTCTGAAAATCAATACATTTCTATATTATTTGGTGTTTGTGATTTACAGCTTGGTGTAAATCCATATTCATTTGGTATGGTTAATTTGGGCTGCATTTTTATCATCTTTAAAATGAGCGATGTTCAACTCTAGTGAGCAAGAGTACTGTTCTCTTCAGTTCAGTGAGCATTCGTGGGTATTGCCTAATCCTTATGGTCTGTGAGGAATTATTCTTACTTTTTATTGATGGAGCAGAAGTGGAGAAAAGCTAAAGCTCCTATCTAGGACCCATAAGTACTGGTGTCCACATCTGGCTCCTTATTGACCAGGAAGTGTCACAAAATCATGTGGAGAATTACTGTACATTTGAGGAAAGGCAAAAATAGATAATCTTGGCCATCATTAAAACTCATTTCTCAGTCACTCTGACCTGCCAGGCAGGTAACATGATTGGAGAGCAGGACAAAGGACCCAAGGTTGCTCCCCTCGTGTGGCTTGAATCCTCTTGCAGATGGACCATGAGCAATATCACATAAGTACTGTGCAGGGAACTTGCCATGTGTAGCAGAGGGTAGTCAGAAAAGGTCTCTGGGAGGTGCTCTTAAACTGAGATTGAAGCAGGCTAGAAATAGAAAAAAAGATTGGGACTCTTAAATATGTGTGAGCTAACATTGCATTTCAGATTGAACATTTTCTTTCTCTTTGAAACCTCTCTTTTAGTTGCAAAATTTTTTTAAGACCTGCCAGGGCTCCATTTCAATTGCAAATGTGCAATGATCCATCATCGCAGATTATTGGTGATCAGGAACTGCCCAGGTATTTCCCCCTCCGCAGGTTATCAGGGTTTTAAATGCCTTGAAACTGTGCTCTCTGCTTCCTTTTCCTGTTTCCATCCCATCTGGCCAGATGGGTCCCCACCATTGCTTTTTGTAATACTTTTTCCTAACCTTTAACGAACTCTATTACCACCCTTACTACATCCACATGTCTTGCCTGTTTGCTTCCATGCTGGACACAATTTGGAAATCTGAGCAGAGACTATAGGAGCCTACATCAAGATCTGAATGACCACAAAGAAGCTCTGTGAATCTCATGGTGAGGTGTCCATTCACAAGAAACAGCCCCTTCCAAAATACAGTTGCAGGAACATGGGGAGAGCCTAAGAACACTTGAATCAAAGGGTCGTACTCACTGCAGAGTCCAGGCATGGAGTCAAAGCTTTAGGTAGAGAAGAAACATGGTTTATATTTTTCAAAGCTCAATGTTACTACTGTGTATGGAATTGAGGGGCAAAAGTAGAAGCATGAAATCAGTTAGGGGCTGTTGCCAGTATCCAGGCAAGAGATGAATGCAGCTTGCCTCAGATGATGGGGAGAGGGCTCTAAAATGCCTCTCCTGTCCTATCTACTTTCTCCTGTCCAGCTCTGCCTTGTAACCATCTCTGGCACATTTATCACTGCATTTATTCTGTCTTTGCTTAAAACTGGGGGTAGAGTGTTTTCAAGATTAGAAACAAGAGAACTTAGTTGTTTTTTGAGTGCCTTTTGCTTACCTGACATATGTGTTCTATTTACTTGTATTCGATAAGAGCATTGTGGGATCCGGGACTGTGGTGTTGATGAAAATTCCCTTTGTAATATCTTTCTCTTTTTGAGAGACACATTGATCCTGTGGCCATTGCAGGGAGAACGTGTGTGTGTGTGTGTTGTGTGTGTGTGTGTGTGTGTGTGTGTGTGTGTGTGTGTGTGTGAGACACATTGATCCTGTGGCCATTGCAGGGAGAACGTGTGTGTGTGTGTGTTGTGTGTGTGTGTGTGTGTGTGTGTGTGTGTGTGTGTGTGAGACACATTGATCCTGTGGCCATTGCAGGGAGAACGTGTGTGTGTGTGTGGTGTGTGTGTGTGTGTGTGTGTGTGTGTGTAAAATCGCATAGTTTAGCTTGACGCCAGTGGCTCATGCCCAGGCAAATAGTTTGGAAAAACCCAGGAGAATCACAGTTCAAAGCCAGCCTTCAGGCAAATAGTTTGAAAAAACCCATTACAAAACCATTACAAAAAAGGACTGATAGACTTTCTTAAGCATGAGGCCCTGAGTTCAAACTCCAGTGCTGTCATGTCCCGTCCGTCCCCCCCCCCCCCCCCCCGCCAAATAGCACAGTTTAAAAACATACTGAGCATTTACTATGTATGTATCAAGCACCACACATTGGCTGCCCTTTGAGGTAGGTATTTTCATTATGTCTGTTCTACAGGTGAAGCACTGAGGAGCAGAAAGACTTAACCAGGTTATGAAACCATCTTGTTTAGTAAACAATGGGGCTATAACCTGAGCCCCAGACGGACCAACTCCAGGACCTGTCCCGGAAAAATGATGGAAGAGGTGCTTAAGGCGCTTTTGCTGAAAAGCACTTCCTTACTTGGGCCATGAATTAACTAAACACAGGAGAAAAGCTTGGCATCTGACTCCAGTTTGTACCTATTGTCCTTTGCTCTGAGCCATTCTTTCCTGCAGACCTGTGGCCATCTTGGAATGAAGAAAGGACAGGAATGATCGATAACATCTTTATGACAAGGGACTGAAACTTTGTCTAAGGAACAGGAGAGCTTTGCAGGACAGATCACCCCCCAAATGAATTCAATTACATATAAAGATGAGGCTGCAACTTGGAGTAGGAATAATCATGTCTTGGAAATCAAATTGCTCCCCACAAGTGTTGACAGCAATAGCAACTTCTCTGAAACTCTTGAAGAATAAAGACTGAGATAAAGGTCAACCAGGCTCCACTTGACCACTGGAACACACCTGTGACTGGAACTGTTTAACTATGCATAACTTTTGTTCTCTGCCCTAATTATTTATCTATTTAAAGCCAAAGCTCATGTCAGTACCCAGAAGATGGGTGAAGATTGACTGAGTGCTTCCTTTGCCTCTTCCCACAGTATGTTCCAGACCCTGTAATAAATCACTCTATTTGGGGTGTAGGGGCAAATGGCTGGATCTGACATGTGGAAACCCAGGAATTTGGGCCTTGGGTCCAAAACTCTGGTTTCAATAACACCATTAGTTTTTATTTATTTATTTATTTCACTGTTGTACAGCAGTTTTAAAAGCCTTTGGTATTGTGTTTCATTCTCACAACTCTAGGAAGTAGATATTATCAGCATTGTTATCTCATTTTATAGGTAAGACTACTGAATTACAAAAGTTGCCTGATTTGTTCCACTTTATCTAACTAGACAGGGCATAGCCCCTAAGTTTTCTGAACAAAGCAGGGTGTTTCTCATTAAGTCTATAATTTCCTAATTAAGTAAACAGTAGCTGTAGCCTGATCAAGATACCTTAGTATTATAGGAAGTTCAAGTTTCCCTGTACTGTCTAAAGGCTCAATACCTTGAGTATATTTGATCTATTGCAATAAATTAACAATAGATCAACAGAAGAAAAGCTTACAAACTTACTATGTGCATGTGGCAGAAGCCTTTCAGATGACACTCAGGAAGGGCCAGATGGTTGGCATTTATACAGTACTAGAACAGGAGTTGGGGTGCTAGGGGGAGGTGGCGGCAGGTTTGGGGAGAGAAGGAAATTCATAGTGAACAAAGGTTGCCTTGCTATGCAGATAAAATTTCCCAGGGATCAGCAGCCTGAGGCAAGCTCTTCTGGGCACGTGTGAACCTTTAGTCTGTTTTTGTGTTCTGTAGCCCTTTCCTAGAGTCCCCTTTAGGCAGACAAGGTGGCCTCAGGCAAACAACTCTGCTTGCTTCTGTTGTTCCTCTGTTCCTCAAGCTCTGTGCTCTGGTGTTATGCTCTGGGTTTCAACATAATCAATGTGTATATTTAATACTATCTATCCTGAAAGTAATCATATCACCATTGCTTCTCAAAATAATATGTCTTAAAAGTATAAGACATGCAATTTTTGAAATTCAAACACATGGAAAATCCTTGTATAAACCTCATCAGGAAGTCCAATGAGAATATGAACCTTTACCACAAGCTGATATGTTGAAGAAAAAAAAAGATTTTTCTTTATTAACTATTACTATTTATTATTGTTGTACTGGGGGTACATTATGGCATTTACAAAAGTTCTTACAATATATTACAGTTGAATTCACCCCCTCCATCATTCTCCTTTATCACCCTCCCACATTCCTGGAATAGTTTCAACAGGTCTCATTTTTCCATTTTCATACATGTGTACATAATACTTCTACCACATTCACCCTCTATGCCATTCCTTATACCCTCCCCCACCCACTAGTACCAACCCCAGACAGGACCTGTTTTACCTTCCTGTTCTTTGTTTTTGACAAATAAAAGACATTTTTGTTTGTTTAAGATAGCTTTACAGGGTGTTTCACTGTGACATTTCCATATATATATGTATATGTATATGTATATATATATGTGTTATAACCCAAATTGATTCATTCCCTGTTTTTCTCTTTTCTACCTTAGTCCCTTTCTTATGGTGATTTTAACAGGTTTAAAAATTCTATATTCATTCTTGTATAGGAAGTATGTCCACCATATTCACTTTCTTAATTTCTGTCTTTTACCCTCCTTCTCTCATACGTGACCTCCCCTTGTGTAAACTGTTTTTCATAATATTGCTTGTATTTTTCATTGGGTCTGTATTTCACATATGAGAGAAAACATGTGACCCTGGCTTTCTGAACCGGGCTAACTTCACTAAAGATGATATTCTCCAGTTCTATCCATTTACATGCAAACTACAAAATTTCATTTTTTGATGGCTGAACAAAATTCCATTGTATATAAACACCACATTTTCTTAATTCATTCATCAGTAGTGGGGACTCTTGGCTGTTTCCATAGCTCAGCTATTGTGAATAGTGCTGCAATAAACATGGATTTGCAGGTGCTTTTATTGTAACCTGACTTATATTCTTTCTGGTATGTCCCTAGGAGGGGTATTGTTGGATCCTATGGCAGTTCTTTTAGTTTTTTGAGGAGCCCTCATACCGTTTTCCATAGTGGTTACTAATTTGCATTCCCACCAGCAGTGTATGAGGGTTCCTTTTTCCCCACATCCTCATCAACCCTTGTTTGTGTTCTTGACGGTAGCCATTCTAACAGGAATGAAGTGCAATCTTCAGGTAGTTTTGATTTACATTTCCTGTATGGACAGTAATGTTTAGATTTTCTTCATGTGTTTTTTAGCCATTTGTACTTCTTCCTTTGAAAAAGGTCTGTTCAGGTCTTTTGCCCATTTCCTCATTGGGTCATTGATTTTTTGGGGGGTTTAGGTTTTTGAGCTCCCTGTGTATTCTGGTTATTAATCCCTTGTCAGATGTATAGTTGGCAAAGATTTTCTCCCATTCTGTAGGCCATCTTTTCAATCTGGTGACCATTTCTTTTGTTAAATAGAAGCTTTTCGTTTCATGTAGTCCCATTTGTCAATCCTTTCTCTTAGTTGCTGAGCCATTTGAGTTCTATTTAGAAAGTCATTACCTATGCTTACTAATTCCAATGTATTCTTGCTTTTTCCTGCAGTAGCTTCAACGTTTCAGGTCTCATATTAAGTTCCTTAACTAACTTTGAGTTGATACTTGTACAGGGTGAATGACATATATCTAGTTTCAGTCTTCTGTATGCAGATATCCAGTTTTCCCAGGAACATTTGTTGAAGAGGCTGTCTTTTCTTCATCATATGTTTTGGGTGCTTTTGTTAAAAATCAGGTGGGTGTAGCTGCATTGATTTATATCTGAGTCTTCCGTTCTACTGGTCTTCATGTCTATTTTGTGCGAGTAACCATGTTGTTTTTATTGTTATGGCTCTGTAGTATAGTTTGAAGTTGGGTATTGTGGTGCCTCCAGCATTGCTTTTTGCTCAGTGTTGCCTTGGCTATGCCATCTTTTGTGCTTCCATATGAACTTTAGGGTTGATTTTTCAATCTTTGTGATGAATGTCACTGGAATTTTTATGGGGATTGTATTGAACATGTAGATTACTTTTGGGAATATAGCCATTTTCACAGTATTGATTCTGACAGTCCATGGGAGATCTTTCCATCATCTGTAGTCTTCTTTGATTTCTTTCTTCAGTGGTTTGTAGTTTTCATTATTGAGGTCTTTCACTTCCTTTCTAAAACTTATTCCTAGGTATTTTTTTGAAGCTATTGTAAGTGGAATTGTTTTCCTATATTCTTTCTCAGTCAGTTCATTGTTGGTATATAGAAAGGCTACTGATTTTTTGTAAATTGATTTTGTATTCTGCTACTTTTCTGAAGGTGTTTATAACATCTAGGAGTTTTTTGGGTCTGAAAAAGGATTTTTGGGATTAAAACTGGTGAAGATCACAGATTGCACACATTGTACTCTGTACTTGTCTCCTAAATGAATTTTCTAAAAAAAGTTGCCACAAGCAATTTTAGAGACAATAATTACAAGTGTCCCTAGATGGCACTATTATTCTTGGTATTCTAGCAACCATCCCTTAAGGAACCTGAGAATGATAAAGGAACCACCTGATGAATATGTAGAGTATTAGTCCCAATGGTTTTGCCAATTTGTCAAAGTTGTTCCTTTCTTCTCTCTCTGTCTCTCTCTGTCTGTCATTTTCTGTCTCTCTGTCTCTCTCTCTCTGTCTTTCTCTTCTTCCCTCCCCCTCTCTATGTGGGATTGAACCCAGGGCCTTGCATGTGCTTGCTTGGCAAGTGCTCTACTACTTGAGCCATGCCCCCAGCCCTTTTGTTTGTATTTTGTTTTTGAGGTCAGCCATAGGTGGCCTCAACTTGGAGTTCTCCTGCTTTGGTCTCCAGAGTAACTGGGTCCTCAGGTATATACTACCATGTCCATCTAAAGTTGTTTTTTAAAGAAAAAGAATTTGCTGGGCATTGGTAGCTTGTGCCTATAATTCTAGGTATTTGGGAGGCAGAGATCAGGAGGATCATAGTTCAAGGGCAGCCCAGGCAAAAAATGAAACTATCTCAAAAATACCTAATATAAAAAGAGCCACATCCCCAGCCTTTTTAGCTTGTAGGTATTTGTTAAATGGAGTCCTGCATTTATCTCAGGGCAGGCCTGTACCACAATTTTCATACTTATGTTTCCTGGAGAACTGGGATGACAGGCCAGAACCACCATACTCAGATTTTTATTGATTGAGATGGGATCTTGTGAACTTTTTGCCCAGTCTGGCCTCAAATCATGATCCTTAAGATCTCTGCCTCCCAAGTAGCTAAGATTACAGGTGTGAACCATCACTCCCATCCTAGAACTCCTTTTTTACAGATACCTATGACAAATGACTCCTTACTTCCTTCCATCATTCATTTATAAATATTTATTGAGTGCTCGGAAAGTGCCAGAATCTCAGCTCTGATCATTTTCATGCTGAAGCGATATAAGACCTTTCTCCACTACTTACTTTTTAAGAAAAAGGGTCTCTCTGTATTGCCCAGGCTAGCCTTGAGCTCTTGGGCTCAAATGATCTTCCCGCTCAGTCTCCCATGTAGTGTTGGGGCTATAGGCACATACCACTGCACCCAGTTCCATTGAGCAAGTTATCATCATCACCATCGCTTCTGTTTTAGAGGTGGGAAAACTATGGCACAGCGCCAGTGGGTGTGTATGAAATTGCTTTGCAAATTTATGCTTTATATACTACCTCAAAAATGTTGAGAAGCATTCCTCCAACAGTTCTACATAATGTACTTTATTTAGTCACACAATCTAAGCTCATTAAGATCAGTTCTAACACCAAGGACCCGTAAGACAGCTTCTTTTTGTAGCTATTTCCTCATCTTTGTTGGAAATACCATCAGAATGGAAAATAAAGTAGAGAGACCTGAAGTACTTGGGGAAGAGGGTGCTAGAAATATTTTGTAGGATGTACACAAGTGGGTGTGTTTAATTTGAAAAGAATTGTTTTTGTTGGGCATGATGTCACTTAGCTACAGTTCTAGTTACTCAAGAGGCAGAGGTAGGAGGATCGCAGTGGGAGACCAGACAGAAAAAATTAGTTTAAGACCCTATCTGAAAAGCAAACTAAAAAAGCAAAAGAGCTGGGAATGTGGCTCAGGTGGTAGAGTGCTTGGGAAGAAAAGAAAAAAATATCATCTCAACAAGCCTTGTAGGAAGCCACCCTCTCTTCTTTCAGCAGTCTTACTTCTGAGCTGAGTTGTGTTCTCAGGACACAATGCTTCCTTTCCAGACCCTTATTCTGAATGAACATGATGATGAAGAGTAGTTCCTCATGGACACTGGTAACTACACAGCAAAAATAATCTGAATACTTTGCTCTATTCCTGGTTTCTAATAATTCGAGTGTAAATCGACATGTGCTCATTTGAGAGATTGTGTTTACTGCATTTTCTCATTATCTTCTTATATCATTTATTTACCAGTTCCCACTAATTGAAGTCTATATTATAGTCAAATTTGAGGATGATACAAAACTCTGATTCCTTTTCCTGGTAGTATTATAGTGTCTAGCATTTTAGAGTGATGCAATAGGGATACCCTTTACAAGGGGTAGAACCCTTGCCTAGTGTGCATGAGATCCTGGGTTCAATCCCCAGCATCACTCACACACACAAAGAAATCCTTCCTTGCCTAGAACAATGTAATCAGTGTTAGTTCCCTGTACCAGAGTAACAAACAGAACTGTTCCTCAGCCACAACTGACCTCTAACAGCTCCCCAAGGAGGTCAAATGTAGTTTTTAAAATCTGCTCCCTATCTCAACAATGCTTATTTCCTCAGCACTTCCATGGTTTGCTTCATACCAACCAATCACCTTGCTAAGAACTCAACCAAACAAATAGAAAGACTTCCATTTAAAGAGTTTTATGTTGAAAATATCCCAGGTTTCCTGTCTAATTTAGAGACAGTTGAAGAAATCTGACATGTTACCTGTATTACACACTGCATTGTCAACAGTTGGTCTATTTGCTGAAAGGCATCTTAGGAGGTAAACTCGGGCTTCCCAGATTAGCATACTAAGGCCCCAAAGCCCCTTAAATTCCCCTGGAGGTATCACAGCCAGTTGGGGCAGAACTAGCTCTTTCTCCAACTCTTCCTGAGCCCCTGTGGTCTCCATCTTCTCACCTGTCTATTAGGCAGTGGGATTGGCCTGCCCTACCCAACTCCAGAGCTTTTCCTTTTGTTTTGAAATTGCCCTTGAGTTCTTCACTTCCACAAGGTTTTTATGCCTTTGGGACTCAGATCTTGACTGTAAATACAAAAAGATGAGAATCTATACACAGGAAGCAATGTCTTCCTCTGTGGGACTAAACAGAGTAATCTTAGAAAAACTGTCCTACTGGCCAATTTTAACCAGTGATTTTGAGAAACTCCTCCCAAGCCCAAAAGGTTTGTGTCTGTGCCTCGGTCCATCTCCGGTTTGAATCTCAGTTCCTAGCTCGGACACTGGGAGGGGGTTTTTGCAACACAGTCCTTGAATTAGATCACATTCATGTAATGTTCATTTCCTGCCTTGTTTATGAGTCTGCCAAAAGACAGAAAGGGGTCTGTAAGACAACCTTTTCACAGAACATCCACCCAAGAAGAACAGGTACCCCCTTTTATCTAATGAACTTGTCACTCAGAGCAGGGCATGCAGACACATTAGCTGGCCGGAAGTCCATGGTAACTGCTGAGAGAAAGGGAGCAAAACCTATCACCAGTCCCCTGTTGGGAAGATGTACAAATGGAGGCTGGCTCACCAAGCCAGCAGGACTGGCCAGGGGCTGAATGGATAAAGTGAATAAAGGCATAAGGATGCAATCAAGTTACTCCAAAGAGGAAACGGACTCTGGAGGAAGGCCACATGTCTGCCACCTTCACCATGTGGCTACTTTACTTGAATCTATCACAACAGACTCCAGTTTTCAAACTATTGCTGGCAGTTTTATTTGAAAAGATGCATTAGATTCAAAAAATGCAAAGATAGTGCCCTGCTTTCTTGCTGCTAGGCTGAATTGGAAGTAGGCTGCAAACTGGGTTACCTTTGACTGGCAGACACAACTGAAAATGGTATAGGCTTTCAACCGTGGCTGAAGGATGTGCCTGGGTGAATCCAGCTGGGGCCAAATGCATGTTCCAGCCTTTGTGCTTCCTTATGTCACTGGGGTCAGAAATGACAAAAGGGTATGAAGATCCATGCCACATTTTAAAAACAGAGTCTAGACAGAGCTCATACTGTTATTAGAAATCTACTCATAGACAGTGTATGTTTCTGTGCATGTATGTAAACACATGTGTTTATGGAGATGTAAATGGAAAGACATCCTAGAAGCTGGTAACTGCTGAAGTGAGACTTTGGTGACCAGGAGAGAGAAGAAAACTAAAACTCATTGTAAACACTATCTATTTAAAATTTTTGAACTTCTACTTGCATTTCCCATTAAAAACCAAAACAGTTGACAGTCATCCTAACCAAAGAACATATTTCACAAGAGTAGGCAAATCTACTCTTGTCCCCTAGAGCAATTCATCCCTTTGCAAAGAGGAATAAAATCCTACTTCTCACTTCAGCCTGAAGGGAGGTGAATGTGACATATTTATGAATGATGGTTTGATTACAAAGATGATGAAGGACAGGTGTATGCTTCCATGCATCTAGCATATGGTTCTGTAATAACATGGGCTTGGAGGCTCCAGTTTCTAAGACAGTTCATGATCATATCTATACTATTAAAATATTAACAAGGAGGCATGTTCCCACTGAATTAATATATCTCTATAGTATAGCCAGAAGATACATAAACATCCATGACTCTCATCAAACTGTAAATCTGAGCACACCTGCACATAGCTCTCCCTATAAGCTTCCTTCTGCTCCTCCGCTGCCAGTCTAGTCAACATGTACTGATTCACATCGCCCAGAGGTGGCCTAAGAGGTCTATATTCAAGATGCATCTTTTCTGTTGATTATAACATATTCACAAGTTGGTTAATTCACTAGCTCTACTTTTTACCATACACCGTCACCTCAGGACATCTATAAAGCTTAGATGTTGTGCAACAATGAACTCTGTGCACAATAAACACAAGTGCTTTACCAAAAATGCATATAGACTTATGGTTATAATTGAGATCCATCTTCTAGATGTGGAGATACTAGCAGAGAGCCCTTTCCCCACCATTCATCCTCACCACTCTAGTGACTAACTTCAGGAAGACACTAGTTCGAAGAGGTAGATTAATAAAGGTTACTCCCAGAAGGCATTTCTTTCCAAAAACTAACAAAAGAACATTTATGTAGGAATTAATTCCTACTTCTATTCTTATTCTTTGGGCATTAGGACTTATCCTTTAATACCTAGCAATATTAACTGAAATACACATACATAACAATGGCTAGACAACTTGAACCAATGTAATAGGCACAGAGCAATGCCCCCTCTGCATACTTCCTTGCCTCACCCAGCAGTCTACTCTCCAAGGCATCAAGTTAAAAAGTTCCATTCCCAAAATGCAATCATTCCTATGAAGTCACAACAAATACCTAAAAGGCATTAAGTTTGCCCTCTATTTTTACCACATTATGTACTTTTAAATATCTACAAAGACTAGATGTTCCCCCAAAGGACTTAAGTTTCCCACTATGTACACAATAGCATTGAATAAACTGCATACATATCACAAAGGCTATAATTTGAAAGGAACAATGTAGCCTCTATCAACCCAGTGGTCAGCTTTATGCCTCTGTAATATATCCAGGGGAGTTGAACAATTTCACTTCTAAAGTGGCTTTAAGAATGGTCTTTCCTATGACTTTTAACACAAAGTATACTCAATGTGTTAGTTTACTAGGTCTACTTTTGTCATAACTGGCAACCTCTTTAACATCTAGATGTTGTACACCTTTATATATATTATATATACAGAAAAAATTTTTTAAATATGTAGATGTTAGGATGATTTCCTCCTTCTTCCCTGAGCCAGCACAAATAAAATGTGTACTGCTTAGAGAAGTGGTTTCTTCATTTCAGTTCCAAAAGGCAATATTACGAGTCTTAACAAAATGATATCTATAAAATGTGTTATCAACTACCTTTACTTTTAACATACTTTGTGTACTTCTAAACATCTAGAAAGACTAGATGTCTCAAATAAGGAGTTAAGATTGTCTACTGTATACACACTAGTGTGGAGTAACTACACATGTATGACAATGGTTACATGTCTGAACGTGTCTCCTAAGTACAAACGATCTGGCCTAGAACCCCTCATTTCTTCCAGCTCCTTCTCTCTTATATCACATGTGATAGAGTTACCTGTCACTTATAGATGTTACAATTTCACTTCGAAAAAGTCCTTTTAAGAAGATAGTCTTTCTATGAATTTTAATACAAAGTACACAATGTGTTAGTCTACCAACTCTACTTTTGTCATCCACTGGAAACCTCTTTAATATCTAAAGAGTGAATATGATAAAATTAGGACTCATTTATCTAGTATGTACACAATATATCCAGTGTAGCACAGTTAAACGAAATGCACATAACATACAGGGTAATGGATATTCTGAAATTTTCTAGCACACACTAACAAAATACATTTTACAGTTTCTTCCTTCCCATCTCTCTCAACCCAATGAACAAGGATAGAAGTACACTGGTCAGAGGAGGTGGTTTTATAACTCCATTTCCAAACACGATATTTCCCAAGGTTTTTAAAGCTATTCACACACACTACTTCTTCTTTTAAAAACATTAAGCACTTCTAAATATCTAGGACTGGATATTTTGTACATGAACTTGCCTGTTATGCAACCAGCACTGGTAAATAAAATTGCGCACATAGCAATGATTATAATCTGAGATATCTTCTAAATGTGACCATTTTGGCCTTGAGCCATTTTCTGCTCATTTCCTTCTCTCTGCCTTCAAACCGGAGGACAAGTGCAGGCATAACATGTAATGGTTGTTGATAGTTGAACAAATTCTTATCCAACAGTCATTTACAGAGGACAAGCTTTCCTATGACTATCAATACAAAGAGTACCAATGTGCTAATTTTACTAACTACTTTGTCATATGCTCCCAACCTCTTTAACATCTGGAGACTAGATGTTGCAAAATTTGGACTTATTTGTCCATTATATACACTACATACACAGCAAAACAAAATGCACAAGACATACACAAAAATGGTGACTGAACATGTCTAAGTATGAACACAGTAGCATACTACCTTTTGCAACTGATTCCCTCCCATCACCTCCCAACCACTGAACAAGTACAGATAGTACCTCCATACTGCTTAGAAGTGGTTTAACAATTCCATTCCCCCAAAGCAGTATTTCATTTGAATTTTTGCAAAAAGTTATTTGCAAAGTGTTATTTTACTACCTCTACATTTAACATATGTTGGGTATTTCTGAACATTTAGATAGACTAGATGTTTCAAGTACGGGCTCAATGTGTCCACTACATACACAGCAGTCTTCAATGACTGTCCACATGTAACAAGTTATCATTTGAAAGTGTCTTCAAACTATCAGCATTGTGGCCTAAAACCCTCCTCCACCGACCCAGTGGGATGTAATGCTCAGATTTTCAGAAAACAACTTTTCCTAAGAATTTTAGCATAAAATGTATTAGTTTACTAACTACTTTTGTCACACACTGGCAACCTCTTTAACATCTACAAAGACCAGATGCAAATTAGGACTCCTTTGTCTTTTATATACACTGCGTATACAACAAAGTGAAACAGGATGAGTCCATGTTTGCTCTTCTGCACTGCACCCACACTCACAGCTCTGGGCAATTCCTCTTCTTGAATTCATGTACTTTAAAATTGCTATTTTTAGAATACAAAGAATGTGTTGGAAATTTTCTTGAAGTTTTTAAGATATCTTTCTTTCCAGACACTTAAAATATTTTTCCTTTGCAAATTTTCTGTCATAAGAAATTCTCCTCTCCATCCATTTAACGTTTGGGACCCCATGCAGATTTCCTTTTCTCACAGATAAAGTGTGGATGAACTTTAAAAAAAATTTAAATTTCATATTTTTTATTGTTTTGTAGGATGGGGGTACATTGTAGCATTTTAAAAAGTTCCCATAATATATCAAATATATCATACTTGAATTCACCCTCCTTCACCATTTTCCTTTATCTTCCCTTTCCCCCATTTCTGCAATGGTTTCAACAGGTATCATTTTTCCATTTTCATACACGTGCACACAGTATTTGCACTATATTCACACTGCCACACCATTTTCCCACTTCCTCCCCCTCTCAGTGATACCATCCCCCGAGGCAGGACCTGTTGTGCTCTCCTGTTCTGTGTGGATAAATTTTTATTTATTTTCTTTTCCACATTGCTTTTTCTCTCAGAAATTCAGTCTGAGACTGAATCTTTTTGTGTTCTCTCTTCTCTCCCAATGCCTCAGGGCAAGTTGAAGGGACTACTCATTAGCCAGGATTAGACTTAACTATGAGAGAGAAAACTCAAAGGAATAGTGGCATAAACTGGAAGTACATTTCTCCTATCCTAAGAGTCTGTGTAGGTCATCACAGTTCATTTGGTCCTCTGCATTGTTAGGACCTCAAGCTCAAGTTCACAATGTGGCCAACATGGCCGCTTTACCCCACCTACCATATCCACTTGATCACCAGAAGAAAGAGAGAAGAACAGGAAATGGGAATGGCTGCTCTACTTTAGTACCTTCCCACAAGTTGTACTCATCATTTCAGCTTTGCCTAGAACTTTTTTCTGGTTAGCCTTGTGCCCAATAAAATGTGAGTTTCTTTTTTACTAAGGAAGAAGGGAAGAACAGACAGTGGGAGTAGCTTTGGGTTTTTACAAGGATCAAGGTTCTATTAGTACATTTGTTTTTGCTATAACAAAATACTTGAGGCTGGGTAACTTATAAAATAGTTGTTTTAAGCTCACAGTTTTAAAAGCTGAAAGTCCAAGATTGGGTGGCCCCATTGGTTTGGCTTCTGTTGAGGGCCCCTAGGCTGTGTTACAATATGGCAGAGGTATCATGGTAGAGTGTGTGAGAGGAAGTGATCACATGGCTGGAGAGGAAGTGAGAGAGTGGAGAGGCTGGGCTTGTTCTTTATAACAAACTTTTGATCCTTCTGAGGGCAATGCCCCCAATAAACTAACACTTCTCACAAGGCTCCACCATCTCTCAACATCGCCACCCTGGGCACCAAACCTCCAGCAGATGAACCCTGGGGGGAGGGGGACAAACCACATCCAAATTACAGCAAGGGGGTAATAAGAAGAGAAGAGAGGCCTCAGCTGGGGCGGGCCAGGGACTCTCTCTTATTGTGTACCAATAAGACATGGCTCATTCTGCAATATTTGAATTGAAAATCCTGGATCAAAACCCATTATACTACATTGGTAGAGTCTGTTTACTCTCAGATTCTAGCAGCTCTCCAATTCAGGTAGAAATAGGAAGCAAATGCTTCTGACTAAGAAAAAATATGAACATTTATTTCCTCCTCTTTACTTCTGTTTCACACACCCACGTCTCTGCTGGCAGCCCCAAGATAATAGAAGCCAATGGGTTTTCCTCATCCTCTCTGGGACAAAGAGGAACTTCCAACATGGTTTTCTGCATATTCTTTTTTGTTCACTTCCTTTAATTTTGTAGAAAATTCTGTGATCTAGCTTCACAAGTTTTCAACCATATCCTGTACAAATATTCCTAAATAGTGACAGATGAGTCCTAATTTTATAATATCCACTCTCTAGATACTAAAGAGGTTCCCAGTGGATGACAAAAGTAGAGTTGGTAAACTAACACATTGTGTACTTTGTGTTAAAATTCATAGAAAGGCTGTCTTCTTAAAAGGACTTTTTCGAAGTGAAACTGTAACATCTATAAGTGACAGGTAACTCTATCACATGTGATATAAGAGAGAAGGAGCTGGAAGAAATGAGGGGTTCTAGGCCAGATCGTTTGTACTTAGGAGACACGTTCAGACATAAAACCATTGTCACATATGTGTAGTTACTCCACACTGCTGTGTATACAGTAGACAATCTTAAGTCCTTATTTGAGACATCTAGTCTTTCTAGATGTTTAGAAGTACACAAAGTATGTTAAAAGTAAAGGTAGTTGATAACATATTTTATATGTATCCTTCTTTTAAGACTCGTAATATTGCCTTTTGGAACTGGCATGAAGAAACCACTTCTCTGAGCAGTACATATTACATTTGTGTACTAGATGTAAGGAGGAAATTGTCCTTACACCTATGCATTTTTTAATTTTTCTGTGTATATCGTGCATATAAAGAAAGACACTTATCTTGGGAAAGTCCCTTGAAAAAATGCTTCCTCTGGGTACAAAAAGTGTACAAAAGAAAATACTTATCTCAAGGATGGACTCCGATCTTGAAGGGAGCATCTGGCAAGACCTATCCTTTGTTTAAAGGGATGTTCAAACATCTATGTCATAGGACCCAAATTCCGTAAGTGGGCCAACCTTGAAATCTGTGGGCCCAGTTTATAAGACAGTATAACAACAAAAATGATTAATTATACCAAATGTCAGAACAAAGAGGAGCCCTTTTCCTAAGGTAAATTTGAGCTAAGCCCTAATCTACTTTTTCATAAGTACTCTTGATGTTAGCACACTTATGGCACCTGTTATCTGATGTGCCTGGACCCATTTCTGGGCTGTGTGCTATGTTTCTATTGTTCTTTTGCTTTGCTTCACTAATAATCTTTCTTGGTCTCTACCAAGATGTGATAACATCATGCACTCTATACTGAAGGGCCAGGCTCAAGCTTCTTCCCTGTTGGAGATCTCCTCTCTGGAACATTGCCAGTTCTAGTAATAAAGGTACAATAGTCAGTTTCTTCACCAGGGGCCAAGAGGAACTGACTTCATGCCAAGAGGAACTGGGACTACGGTGATTCCCTCCTGTAGTCCCAGCACTTGGGAGGTTTAGGCAGGAGGATCTTGAGTTTGAGGCTAGCCTAGGCTACATAGTGAGACCCTGTGTCAAAAAACAAAACAAAACAAAAAAACCCCAAGTTGAACATTTGCCTAGCATGGGCAAGGCCCTGTTCCATCACTAGCACTACAAAAAAACAAAACAACACAAAACAAAAAAGACCTGACTTCTCATGTTGGCTGTTGTCAGCTTGCTGAATCACTTGGGCCATGCCACCTGAATGTTTGGCCCTCAATTTTCTTTTCCATGAAATAAAAGGGTCTCAACTTTCAAATTATGAGACTAAAATTTTTTGAATTTGATCAACTTATTGAATGGATGTATCAGATAGTTGCTTGTCCCTGTTTGATGAGGTGAATTTTTAAAAAAATAATAAATGTAGACAATAAAAATAATTCAGACAGTAAAGAAAGATATAAAATGAAATCTCCCTTTCCATCAACTTCTATTCCCTTTTCTTAAATATAATCAGCATTAATAAATATTTATTCTTCAAGAAATTTTTACGGAATCATATATAGTCTTAAAAATGTTTATACAAATGTATAAACATTTATATCATAGTGTATTTTGACTTTTTCACATAACATATTTAAAGATACTTCATAAATACAAATTTATCTCATTCTTTTTAAGAGATGCACATTATTTTATTGTATGCCACCATTTAATTGATCTACTAATGGATATTTGCATATTTCTAGAATTGTTTTTTATAATTAATAATTCAATGAACATCTCTCTATGCATATAACTAGACATACTTTTGCAACTATATCTCCTAGGATAAATCCCTAGTAGAACTACTGGATTATATAAGAAAGTTTTATCAGACTGTGCTCAATTATCCTTCTAAATGTTTACCAATTTATCCTCCAGTTGCCCATATCAGAGTGCCTATTTTCTCCCATTATTGCCAATGTTGGACATTATTAATCTTTTACCTATTTTGTCAGATATAGATAAAATACGCCGAGGGTTTTTAAAATCAAAATTAAATGATATAAGATTACAGTCTTACTGTATTTCCTTGTATTTGGCATGACAGAAAGTTTCCTTTCATCAGTAATGTTTGGTGTTTTGCATTTATCAGTTTCTCTATTTATTCTATGATAATTTGGAAGTTTAACAATTAACCAGATTTGCTTCTGCAACTAAAGATTATCTACTTGCCTTACATTTCTCTTGTGTTTCAGGTACTGTTTGTTTCATAAAATGTCCTAATGGGTGCATGTTCTGCAACTTAAATGACGCTGATGAGAACGCAATGCACCCTTCATTGACTGCCTTGAGTCCTGTGATAATGGGAGGTTACTATAGCAGGTCAGTAAAAAGGAAAAACAAGTTATGCTTCACAGAACATGCACATTTCTCTTAGATAATCTCAGCGTTTTCTCTCTGTCTAGTTGGAGTCAACCTAACAGCAGAAGCACTACTCTTGCTTGATATTGCTTCAGGCAGAAGCATCAAGGTTGAATATCAATCCTGTTCTCTTTTGCATCTGGCTCCCCAGGCTACCATGGGCATAGTTGTAGGGGCACAGTTGGTAGGAACACATCTATTTAATAAAAGAAAAATAGCGGTCAGTCACACTAAGTGATAAACACAAGGGAAAATGACAGCAAGTGATAAATTCAAAGTCCTTATGTTGGACTTTGCATATCTGAAATATAATTTCAGACTTTCAATCCTTTGATGATCTAAGAATTATCACACATAACTAACTTTTTTACTCCCCAAAGAAAATCCTAATAATCACTAAAAGTTTTTATCACTTTCCTTGGAGCTACAAAAATCAGCATCTATCTGTCAAAAACAACCTCCAAAGTTTGCTTATAAATATTGTCTCTCAAACCCTCTGAAAAGCCAAGTTCTGGTGACTCAAGCCTATAATCCTAACTACTCAGGAAGCAGAGATCAGGAGGATCACAGTTCAAAGCCAGCCCCAGAGGCAAATAATTTGTCAGACCCTATCTTAAAAAAAAAAAAGAAAAAATCAGGAAGAAAGTCCTCTAAAAAGTACCTGAGGCTATAATTATTATAGACATGTTTTTTTTTAAATCACGATGAAACCTGGAAAATAAGAGATAAAGGGAAAGAAAAGAGGCAGAGAAAGAAGGAGGTAGAGAGAGACTACAAAGAAACAAAAGTGACATAGTTGGGATGGAGGTATAGCTCAGTGGTAGAGCACTTGCTTAGCATGTTTGACGCCCAAGGTTCCATCACTAGCACCAAAAAACAAAAAAAAGAGGGTGGGGTGGGAGTATAGTCAAACAGTATTCTTGCTCAGTATTATCCAGGGACCAGTGGATGAAGGATAGATTTATTTTCAGTTATGTTGGTCCAGCCTTATTTATGTCACCATTACTCAAGGTCACCTGTGCCAATCTAAAAGGTTTCTTAGGGAACCTGTTAGTATTAGTTTGTAAGATGGAAATCAAGATTATCTTCAAGATACTTAGAGAACACTTATGTAGATGCTTCTCAGCTTCCAGTGAGGTTACGTTCTGATAATTCCATTGTAAACTGAAAATATGAGTAAAAAAATGCACTTAATTTACTTAACTACCAAATATCATAGTTGAGTTTAGCATAACTTAAACATGCTCAGAACACTTGCAATAGCTTACAGGTAGGCATTGCATAAGAATATTATACTGTATATCACTAGACCAGAAAAAGCTAAGAATCCAAAATTCTATGGTTTCTACAAAATTCCAAGTATGGTATTGCTTTTGCACAATCGCAAAAGTGAAAAATTGTAAGCTGAGCCATCATAAACTGGAGACTATTTGTACATTCTAAAAATATGGGAGAATATTTTCTTTAGGAAATATGGAGTAGGCATATTCTGTTTCCTATTTCTTCCATAAGTACGAGTATGACAACTTCTAAATATATAATGCATGCAAAACAAAATTCTGAAAAGTGGGGAGAACAAGGCAGACCAGTGAGAGACCTTGAGACTCAAAGAACAGCAGGATAATGAATGCCCTGGGTGTGCTTTTTGCCTCATGAAGACAACACTTGGAGGTGTTGAACTCAGCAACCAAGAAAATCCAAAAGACACAGACAAAACATTCACAAAAGGCTGCTCTCTATAGTCAAAGGACCAGATAATGTTACTTTTACTAAGTGAAACACTTTTTGGTAATACTTTTTCTTTAATAAAAGAACATATATATATTTTTTAAAAAGCCACTTTCATCTAGCCAAACACCGTTAAAAAGAAACTAGTCCTATCCCTGAAGGATGGCCTGCAGGAGGTCCCAAAAGGTGATAAGTGGTCCAGGAGACACCTCTCCTTCTCAGGAAACGTCTGTCTGCACCTGAGAGACATCTCTGCCCTCAGGCAATACTCAAAAAGGCCATAAATACCCAATCTCCAACCTGACCCACTGGTTTCTGGGTCCCCCTGCATGCCCCACCAGTGCAGTCTTTCTCTTCTCTTCTCTAACATAAAATCTTTCTGACCTCTGCTGCTGGAGTTCGCCTGTGCTTTCATTCTCAGAGTGGGCTCAAGAACCCTAGCACCCGAAATTCCTGCGTGTGTCATCTGTGCATTATGTCATCTGTGCATCATCCCCACCTGCAAAGACCAAGTGGAGAACTTAGATTTTTCTCTTGGCTAAGCTGTAACAAGGTATTCCAATTCCCTTACCAGGTTGGTGTCAAAGAATAGCTGCTGGAGTGTAAGGACTTTCACTACTCCCCAGTAGCAACAATGCTACCCCCTTTGATGTCAGCAGAGGCCACAGGGCGAACAAGAATGAGGCACTGCTACCCACCAAGAGCGCTACTGATGAATATCTCGTGGGGCCCTGGAACTCCCACCATGGCTCAGCAGTAATGAGGAGTCCATCAACTCCTCAATTGTCAATGGAGGGCAAACGGTAAACTTGAACTTCTATCTCCAGTGGAATGGTGATAATGAGAGGGTGATGCCCTTTTGACTACTCAAATAGTATCAGAGGAGGCAGGTAAAAGAAAAAGTTTAGATAAGATCCAGAATCCCATAATATAATACTCAAATATACAGGTGTTCATTGAAATAGCACTCACTGCAACAAAACTCAGAAAAATCTCAACTTGACTAAAAAAAGACAATTTGGGGATACCAGCATCAAGAAAACAAAAATATTAGAATTTAGAATTTAAAAATATTTAGAATTTAACCAATATTTAAAAAACACCCATCATCACTGGGCATGGGGGTGCACGACTATAATCCTAGCACTCAGTAGGCTGAGGCAGGAAGATCACAAGGTTGAGGGCTGCCTGGGATACATAACAACTTTGAGCCTAGCCTGAGCTACACAGTGAGACCCTATCTCAAATAACTGCAGGCTGGGGATGTTGGGAAGTGGTAGATTGCTTGCTTAGAATGTGCAAAACTCTGGGTTTGATCACTACATGTATATTTATATTTATATATAATATATTAATATGTCTTATATATTATATAGGTATATGTTGAAAACAGTCACAAAATTTTACTAAGCAATAATGAAGATATTTGAAAATTGGAGTTGGGAAGATGGAAAGCAATTCTCAAAAAAGAAATAGAAAATATAAAGAAAAGCTAAATGGAAATTCTAGAGCTGAAAAATAAAATAACAAGTAAAACAATGTATGGATTCAACAGCAGAAGGGAAGGACAACGAGTAAAGAATAAATAAACTTGAAAGGAAATACAAACATATACACATAGCCTCAGAGATGGTGAAACTTTAGCCAAAGGTGTCATCTAGTGGTCACTAGTATCCCAGAAGGAAATGAGAAAAGGGGTGCAACTGAAAAAGCACTTGAAGAAATACCAACAAAAGCTTCCCCACATTTGTCAAAGTACATATATCTACAGATACAAGAAGATGACTGAACGTAAGCAGGGTATCCAAGGAAGTCCACACCAAGCTCACCATCTGTAACTTCTGAAAGATAGCACAAAGAAATGAGAAATGACACTGTAATTACATAGGAAAAATTATTCAAATGAAAGCAAGTTTCTCATTGTAAACCACTGAAGGCAAGATGAAAGCAACACATTTTCAAGTGCTAATAGAACTGTTATAATTCCAGCACTCAGGAGGCACAAGTAGGAGGATGGGTGAGCTGGAGGTCAGTCTGGAATACACTGTTAGACTGTCCAGAGAGAGAGAGAGAGAGAGAGAGAGAGAGAGAGAGAGAGAGAGAGAGAGAGAGAGTTTCAGCGTTTTTGACTTTGACCTTGAATTTCCCTGGCAAAATTGCTTCTTACATCTGGTATACCCCACTCTATGGTCCTGTAAGCTTCTATATTCCATGATTACAACTTGCTATGGAAAGAGTCCTAGAACTCTTTCCATTTCATTGGTTTAAGAGTTTTTGATCATTTGCTTTTTCTTAAATTTTATTTTGCTAGTTTTAATTATATTCATTGAACGAAGGCAGGAAACAGTTTTTAGTCAACTATCATCATTATAATGAAATAGCTGACAGAGGCTACTTATGAAGTAGACATGTATTTAGTTGCAGAGTTGGAGGTTCAAGTCCAAGATCGGGTGCCCATTGCTTTGGGCCTTGGTGGATGGCAATGGCAGGGGCACATTATGGAGTGAGCAATCCCATCTCAAGCCAGGAAGATCAGAGAGAGGGAATAGGTCAATTCCCACAGTATTGCACTGATTCTCCTTTCAGATAGAGGAGTTGATCTTCATATATATTTTCCAGAAAAATTATTATTAATGCTAAAATCACAAAGTTCTCACATATGTTAGAATATATTTCTCAAGCCTTTTTTAATATTTGAAATACATCCTGACTAGATCAAAATTTCTTACTCAAATTTTTCTCAATATTGTTCCATTATCTTCTTCATTTACTGTTACTGTGGATAGAAGTGTAAGGCCTGCCATATATATAAATATACATGTGTTACATATTCCTGTAAAGTGACAGTTACTTCTACCTGGATGCTTCTAAGACATTTTTCATTTTGAAGTTCAGTTAGTTCATTAGGTAATGGCTTTGTAGAACACTTACCCCTATTGATTTGATATATTATATTAACCTGATGTTTTAGATCTTACTTTCAGGAGAATTTCAACCTATATAAGCCTGGAATAACTTTCTATCCATTTTGTTTTGTTTCTCTCTATCCGAGAACACCTATTATGTGTGTATCCAATCTCCCTGTTTCCTTTCACATCTGCAACTCAGATGATAACTGAGGCTAACTGGCCCTATCTAGAGAGCTACAGAACTGGTTACTTCCCAGCCCATTCCATGACCATCAAAGAACAAAGCGCTTGCAATATTAATAAGTCTTGTGTGTCTGCGTAACTAGAAGGCCTTGCCATAAAGCCTGGCTGAGGGGCTAATCCCTTGCTCACACTAAGAGTATAGGAGTGCCAAGAGTGGTGGCATATGACTCACGTACTCAGGAGGATGAGATCATAAAGATCAAAGTTTGATGTCAGCCTAGGCAAAATTTTATTGGGAAATGTGTTAACAGAGATCTGGGGGCATGGCTTAAGTCATACAGCACCTGTCAATCAAGTACAAGGCCTGGAGTTCAAACTTCAGCACTGACAAAAATAAAAATTAAAAAGTAAGCAACAGAAATATTAAAGGTACTATCTTTTCCTGCTTTTTTTTTTCTTTCTCTTTTTTGCATCTTGTTTAGTCACCTGGGCCAGGCTTACACTGCATTACTACCTATAGCTTCCCACATAGCTGGGATGGCAGGCGCCTTCCACCATGCCCAGTTTAGTTATTGAGATACAGTCATGATAACCTTTTGTGCAGGCTGACTTCATACCATGATCTTCCTGATCTCCAGCATGATATAGAAGAATTGAATTATATTTCCTACCAGCAAATATTTCTCTGACACCATAGTATGGAGGAAGAACTGGCGAACCTTGCTAGTTTTGAGGGGACACTTCTTGCTACTGAGTGGCACATTAATTGTTTCATTCTACATATTGAACAGTCATTTGAGGGTGTTTGGATGGTTGGCAGCTTATCAAATGGGGATTTGGTCTTTGCTCATGACAAAGCCTGTTGCTTGAAATCAGCTTCTATTAGTTTCCTAACTGCCCCATGTCTCTCAGAGTGAAATGGTACCATGGAAATGTCCTGCTCTGAGGACTTCCCATCAATAGGATGGTGGTTTGAGTTGACTCATTTCTCTGCCGGGGTTGGTGCCAGAGTTCTCTAGTCTCTGAATCCCAAAAGAAACACCTAGAGAAACGCACATCTTACCAGGAGCCACAGATGAACAGAGAGGACCAGTGGGGCTAGTTGTGGTTTTCTCAATTCTTCTTGTGTCTTTCTCCACATTTTGGGTGAATCTCCTCACTAACTTTTATTCCCCTTCATAGGACACATTTGGCTTCCCTTTCTGTGTCCTATCAACTGCTTAGACATTTAATAAGCCTTCTAAGGAATTCGTTTTTGTTGCTACTCTTTTGATCTGCTTTTTTTGGAGAAAAGAATATTGCTAATTTTAAACTATTTTTGCAATTTCCTTTTTAAAGAATTCTTATATATGCTTAGAACACCTGCCTAGCAAGTATAGAGTACCTTCTTTGCAAATGTAAAGTCCTAAGTTTAAATCCCAGACCCACAAAAAATAATACTAACGAGAAAAAAAGTGAATGTATTGGAGGCCATGATTTTTTCTTGGTCTCTCGTGCACTTTGCAGCATGTGTTTCCTCTACACTTGTGTTATTTTCTACTAATCATTATTTACCTTTTCCAAGCTGTTGAAGTTAGTTTTCCCTTTGCTGTTATTACTGCTTTTGTTTTTCATTATTTTTTGTGTTGTTTTGTGGTTTTTGAGACAGGATGTCACTATGTGGTTCAGGCTACATCAAACACATGTTCTTCCTCCTTCAGGAACCCAAGTATGGGGACAACATTCCTGTGCCACCATTCTCAGCTTTCCTTTATTAGCTTTTCTTTTTTTTCTTCTTCTTTTTTTTTTTTTTGGCAGTAGTGGGGTTTGAACTCATGACTTTGTGCTTGCTGGGCAGGTGTTCTATGGCTTGAGTCCCATCTCTAGCCCTTTCTGATTTTTCAGATAGTGTCTTGCTCTGCTCCAGGGCCAGCATCAACCTCCATGGTCCTGGTCATGCTTCTCACCAGTGTTGGTATTACAAGCCTGGACCTCCAGCGCCCATCTATTACATATTTTAATTACAATGTAACTAGAGAAAGTAAGATAAATCCTCTTCTGTGGGGATATTTTTGAGGTTTTCTTTGTGTCAAAATATTTGCAGTATGTTTAAACAACTTATTAGTGATTACAATAAAGGTGATTTCTGAACAAAGATTTGAAAATATATATATAGGGCTGAGGTTGAATCTCAGTGGTGGAGGAGTGTTTCTATTGCATGTGTGAGGCCCCGTGTTCCTTCCTTAACAACACACACAAACACAAAAAATAGATATGTTTATAAGTTGTTTGAATTTTTTCTATTCATATTATAAAAGTAAAACCTATTTGCCATATCAAATATAATAATTTATAAAGATGCATTCATTCAAAGAAAAAAACTTCTCTGTGGCTCCTTCCCCCAAACACTGGTGAAGAATAAGGAAAGGATCCTTTCACTTTTTCATTTATTAACATATATATACATATATATACATATATATATATATATATACATACTATATTATTATATATCAATATATATGTTATATTGATATATCAACATCTTATAATGTATATTACCTTGTGTCATTTTAGCCTTTCTTCTGATTCTGTGAAAAAGGACACTGGCATTTATTATGGAGATTATATTGAATTTGTAAACTGCTATTGATAGTTTAGCCACATTCACAAGATTTATTCTGCCAATCCAGGAACATGGGAGATCTTTCCATGTTCTGGTGTCTTCTTCAATTTCTTTCTTCAAGGTTCAACAGTTTTCACTGTAGATGTCCTTTGCCTTCTTTGTTAGGTTTATTCCAAGGTAATGAATTGTTTTTAGGCTACTGTGAATGGGATTGTTTTCCTGATTTCTTTCTCAGCTTATTCATTGTTACTGTATAAAAAAGCTACTGATTTTTGCATGTTGGTTTGTGTCCTGTTACTTTGCTGAAAGTGCTTATCAGATCTAAGAATTCTTGGTGGAATCTTCAGGTATAGGAACATATCATCTGCAAAATGGGATATTTCAAATTCTTGATATCCTATTGTATCCTTTTAATTTCTCTCTCTTGCCTCATTGCCTGGCTAAGAATTCATTGGTGGCATATATTTTGATGTTCTGTTATGTGGTATATAAAATTTCATAATATTTCTACATTAATTTCATTTGAGTGCCTTTATTTCTAAGTAAACATCTTTATCCTATTTCTTTGTTTTTGTTCTGAATGAAATATTTTATCATTACTTTCTTAGATTCGCTAGCTACAGTTTTGTTCCTTCATTTATTTTTAATTTTTCCAACATATTTACCTTCAAAGACTCTATACGTACACTGTGTTGGGGTTCTATATTTTTACCTGATACCTTCCATAGGAAGCCCTCCTTATCTTCAGATTATACGTGGTTTTGAGCAAAAGCAGTCAATAACAAAAAGTCACACAAGTCTCCACTGAGTTGGGGTAGACATATGGATTCTCAGAGAGAGTCAGGGCCTAGTCTTTGGTGGGCTAGAGAGGCAGTGGTCCATGTCCTGTCCCTGATGGGTCTCATGCGGAGACCACATCACATCATCCACATGAGGAGTTTTCTCCTTATTGAAGAATTTTTACAGAAAGAGATCTATTAAAAAATTTTTGTTGGTGTTCGCTTTTCAACACAGGGCTTGCTGCTTGGCAGACAGAAAAAAAAAAAAAAAAAACAACCTTGACTCTCCTGCCGACACATTACACAGCTCACTTGATGCCATGAAGTTCTGAGTCAGCCTCTGTTAGCAATCTTGGGGGTGAGAGCAGAAGATGGAGGGCACTGGTTACAACTATATCACATTTTTAAAATGAGAACTAATTTTATAAAATGTGTCTAGAAGGCATTCAAGTAGCTCAGTGGTACAGCGCTTGCCTAGCATGTGCTTGATCCTGGGTTCGATCTCAGCAGCAAAAAAAAAAAAAGAAAATATAGAAGGCATTCAGGCATGTCCAGAAGCTGACAGGGACAGCGCTGAGACACTTCTTCAGGCAGGCATAACTGCCTTAACTAGACAGGTCACTCCTGGTCATAACATTTGTACTTAACCGAACCCAGTGACCCAGGTGATGCGTTCATCTGGCAGTGCCACAGTTGATGTTCAGTTTCCATGACCAGGACACTGCAGACAATTCTGTCCCCACTTGCAGGGCACAGGACACACACAATTCAGCTCTTTCACAAAGCACATAAGAGAAATCCACATGAGCATCAGCACCAACACAGAAGCAGCACTGGCACATACAAGCCTAGAGGGCACAGGCAGGCTACAGTGGGGGCTGGTGAGGAGGCATCTGCGAACAGCGGCAGGCATCTTGCCTGCTCTGGGACGATGCTCCTGCAGCAAGGGTCTGGGGTTCCAACCCCTGAAATGTGAAAGGGGACATAGTGGAGCTGCTAAACAAGGAGATACTGATCCCGGGCTGGTGTTCTGGGTGCTGGCCCTGAAGCCAGAGGCAGTGGCTGCCAGGAAGGGAAATTCGGCCCTGGTGCTCATGACGCTGGGCTGCATGCTGGCAGGGGCGCCCAGGGCAAAGGCACTGCCTCTCTACCTTGTTACCTCTTCGCAGGTGAGGTACAGGGAGAGGCTTCATTTCCAGTCCTTGTCCCACCCGCCTTCTCCCACGCTAACAGGTATTGAGGTCCAGGCTCCTTTCACAGCTCCCAGGGTTAAGTGTGTTGTTTAGTCGGCACTCTTGGAGGTGATGGGCAGTGCCCTGCCACATGATATTCAAGCCCTGCCAAGGAGGCAGGGGACTGGTTAAAGCAACAGCACTGGGTCTTGAAAATGACTATTACCTTTACACAATGGGTTCAGAAAGCCATCAGGCCCCTCGGGAGAGCTGCCAGGGACAGACGTGAGCCCCTTCTTCACACAGGCATAACTACCTTATCTACAGAGCTAACTCCTAATCAATATCATTTGTGCTTAACCACCCAGGGACCCAAGGTTGAAGAATTTCAAAAGCAGTTCAGGTGAAATACAGACACAAATTTTTATTCTTAAACAAATGGATAAATACCTACAAATAATTTATACAAGCAAGAGCCATGCCACTCAGATTAAGGAAAGTTTAGAAACCATAGCCACCAAAGTCCTCACGAATTGGCACAGGTGTTGGTGCTGCACAGTATTGGCATAGGAAAGAACTGGAAAAGTCCTAACAAGGGGTGACACGGTGGCCCCCTTCTTCTGCTTCTAGAGGACTCCCATCGTGGGCTGGGATTTGGCTTCCAGGGAGGGTAGGGAAACAGGATGGGCGCTCACAGACTGGCACAGGCGCTTTCGCCTGCGCTGCTTAGGTGGCTGGGGCTGCTCAGTCTCAGAAAAGGGAAGAGCTGCAAAATCTCCAACAAGGGATGACTCGGTGGGCCCCTTCCTTTGCTTCTTAGGGACTCCCACTGGGGGCTGGGCCTTGGCTGCCATCGAGGGTGGGGAAACAGGATGAGCGCTCAGAGATTGGCAGGTACCTTGGTGCCTGCTTTGCTTAGGCTGCTGGAGCTGCCCACTATCAGAACAGGAAAGGGCTGCAAAATCTCCAACAGGGGCTGACACAGCAGCCCCCTTCTTCTGCTCCTTAGGGACTCCCACTGTTGGTTGGGACTGGGGTCCTACTGAGGGTGGGGAAACAGGATGGGCGCTCACAGATTGGCACAGGTATTGGAGATTGCTTTGCTTAGGCAGCTGTGGCTGCGCACTATCAGAACAGGAAAGATCTGCAAAATCGCCAACAACGGCTGACAAGGCAGCCTTCTTCTTCTTCTTCTTCTTCTTCTTCTTCTGCTTCTTAGGGTCTGCCACTGCGGGCTGAGTGTTTGCTCCCATGGAGGGTGGGGAACCAGGATGGGCGATCACAGATTGGCATGGGCGTTGGCGAATAAAGCTTTGCTTTCGTTGCTGGGGCTGCCCAGTATCAGAACAGGAAAGATCTGCAAAATCTCCAACAACAGCTGACACCACAGCCCCCTTCTTCTGCTTCTTAGGGAATCCCACTGTGGGCTGGGATTTTGCTCCCATGGAGGGTGGGGAAACAAGATGGGCGCTCGCAGATTGGCACCGGTGTTGACGCCTGCTTTGCTTAGGCAGCTGTGGCTGCCCACTATCAGAACAGGAAAGAGCTGCAAAATCTCCAGCAACAGATGACATAGCAGTCCCCTTCTTCTGCTTCTTAGGGACTCTCACTGTGGGCTGAGCCTTGGCTCCCATGGAGGGTGGGGAACCAGGTTGGGCGCTCACAGATTGGAACAGGCATTGGCAACTGCTTTGCTTTGGCTGCTGGGGCTGCCCATTATCAGAACAGGAAATATCTGCAAAATCTCCAACAAGGGCTGACAAAGCAGCCATCTTCTTCTTCTTCTTCTTCTTCTGCTGCTGCTGCTTTTTAGGGACTCCCACTGTGGGTTGAGCCTTGGCTCCCATGGAGGGTGGGGAACCAGGATGGGCGCTCACAGATTGGCACAGGTATTGGAGATTGCTTTGCTTAGGCAGCTGGGACTGCCCACTATCAGAACAGGAAAGAGCTGCAAAATCTCCAACAAGGGCTGACACGCTGGCCCCCTTCTTCTGCTTCTTAGGGACCCCCACTGTGGGCTGACATTTGTCTTCAGTGGTGGGTGGTGGAGTGGGATGGGTGCTGGAAGCAGGGAATGAGGTGTCTATTTGTGGTATAGGGGAGTGTGTAGGTGCCAGTCTCAGGGAAGATGCTGGACAGCTGTCTGGCAGGGGCCCTGGATATTTAGAATCAGGAGGGGCCAGAAGGTTCCTTGTCTTCCTGGGTGAAGGGGCTGCAGCCGTGATCAGTCCAACAGGTCCAGGGGAGGATGATGGGGTTGGCATGTTCTGCATCTGCTTTGGGTTGGCCAACAGCGGGGTAGCTCCTGGCTCTGGGGCAGGGTTTGGGAGGAAGTCTGGGAAGGAAGGAGGCCCTGCTTCAGGTAGGGACAAAGTGAAGTCAGATGGCTTGGCAGGTGCAGAAGCTGCACTGGAGACCACACCAGCAGTTCGTGTTAAGGGTGGGGCACCATCAGGGTTCTGCATGGTCTTCTGGCTGTCCAGCAGTGGGGTAGCACCTGGGTCTGCAGCAGGGGTGGGGAGGAAGGCTGCCAAGGAAGCAAGCCCTGCTGCATGCGGAGACAAAGTTAGGTCAGGTGGCTTGGCAGGTGCAGGGGCTGCAGTGGTGATCACTCTAGCAGGACCTGGGGAGGACGGTGGGGTCGGCAGATTCTGCATTGGCTTTGGGCTGGCCGGCAGCGGGGTAGCACCTGGGTCTGGGGCTGGGCTGGGGAGGGAGGCTGGCAAGGAAGCAGGCCCTGTTGCAGGCGGGGACAAAGTGAGGCAAGACTTTGTTGCCACGTGCTCCTTGGTGACACCGTTGGAGAAGGCATCACTCTTCTCCTCCAAGACAAACCTCCCTCTCTTCTCTCTGCCAGCGTCTTCTGGAGCGATGGGAGAGGCAAGCAGGGGAGGTGAAGGCAAGGTCACTGCATCCCTGAGCCCGGAAGGCAGCTGCTGAAACTTACGTTTGCGGCTCGCAGAGCTGCCACTGGTGGATGGTGAAGTGGAAGACTTTTCCTGCTTCCCTGTGGTAGCATCGGCAACGCCGTCTCCCTGGGACTCCTTGTCCACCACCCGGGGAGTGGTACAACTGTGCTGACGCCCCAGCCCCTCTGCTCCTGTAGTTTTTGTTGGCCTCTCTGGCCTCCGGCAGCAGGAGGAGGCTGATCTATGTAAGGGGGTTGAGGTGGGACCTGTCTTCTTCCACAGGTGGGAGACACCTCTGGGAGAGCTGTAAGAACTCCCGGTGGCATCGCCCCTGGTCCCCAGGACACCACACGTGAGCTTCCTTGTCAGGGAGCACATAGAAGAGGGGCGTGCTCGCTTATTCAAGGGGTCATCTGACGTCTCTGGAGTGATGCTCTTCTTCAGGGCTTCTGGCTTCTGCTCAAGGCAAGTTGGCAATCCATGGGCCACAACGGGTTCAGATGTGGAAGGCGCCCTCCCACTGCTCTTTTGGAGCCTTCTCTTGCTTTTTTGGCCATCTCCCAATATTTGGGTCTGTTTCTCCACAGTCCATGTACTTGTCTCTTTGACAGCGGGGTCCTTTGCACCTGGCTCACGGGCATTTCTTTCTGGCGACATTGGCATGGTCTTGACCATCTGCCCTGCTACTTCTTCCACTGCTCCCTTCTTCTTGCCTTGGAGGGTACTCAGTGATGTCTCCTTTGCTCCTCGCTCCCGGACGGTTCTTGGTGGAGAGGACAGTGTGGAGTTGGTCATCTGCCCTGGTACTTGTTTCTGCACTACCCCTTTCTTCCCGCCTTTGAGGAAACTCAGTGAGGTGTCCTTTGCTCTTCGCTCCCAGTCATATCTCACTGGCGGGCCCTGTTTGGAGCAAACCATCTGCTGTGGCACTGGAGGTGGCCTTTGGTGGGTCCGCTCAGTCCCTGGCCCACACATCATCCAGAAGTTCTGCGCACACAGCACGGGCTCCTGGTGGCAGCTGGTGCCCCACTTGGTGGGCTCTGCCTGCTGGATCGGGTAGTGTGTTCGAGTTGCTACGAGGAAACGGGTCGTGAAATCTCCAGGATGGCGATAGCACGGTCTCCTGTGGGCTAGGAGAAGAGAGGTGGGGAGCGAGGGGTGGATGTGCTGGAGGAGCGGGACCAGGGAGGGGTCTGGGCAGTGGCCAGGTCTGTCCTGGCCCGGGACGGGCCAGGGCCCAGGCTTGCTCACGAATCTGTGCATATGGATCTCTTCAGCGGGGTCGTTCTCCAGGAGCAATGTCGGAGTTGGTCGCTCTAGGAGTTTTCCGTTTCCAAGGAGCTAGCAATATTCCGATGCGTTGCCTGTTCCGAATGCGCGAGGACGCCCTGCGCGAGCCTCAAGCTCGCGGGTTCTGAAGGAGCGAGGACCAGGTGCGCGCACCTCGGATTCAAGCCTCAGACTCCACAGGTCCGTGGTGGCCCCACTGGTGAGCAAACCCCTGCGAAATCCTGGGAAAGCATGAGGCCCAGGACGTGCAAGTAATTATGTTGTAAATGAACGTATAAAATGCAATGAATTTAGTTGAATTCATCCATTGCTGGACATTGAAAATTATTCTCATGACAGTTCTAAGTGATTCTGTCATCTGCACTTTGGATTCTTCTCTAAAGCATTTACAATGCCACTCATGGAAAAAGACTCTTGCAAGTACTTATTTTTCGCCCGTTACTTTCCTTAGATAGATTTGCTCTCTTTGCTATGTTTCCTGTTTTCCTGGTAGAACTTTGTAGCTGTTGTCTGTTGACAACAGTTTTATTGGCCCTGACTCAGCCTGTCTCTCACTTTTCCTCAGAGGTGGGATAACATCATTGAGGGAGTCTAATCCCAGCAAGGAGGGACAGTTAAAGCCAAATTAAACTTTAAATGAGTTTCAGTAGACTTACTTGTTACACATGTGCTTCGTGTGTGACCAGTGTTCAATCATGTGACACTGCTTTCCATGTTAGAAAACTTATATTCTTGAAGAACATAACATTGGCAGAAGTCAGCAAGAATTAGCTTTATAACAACACAGATGCCTTATATATATCAACTTAGCTTTTACATTTGGAGTTGAATGTAGAATCTTTGGCTAGGTGAGATAACAGGTTTACAGAACTAACAAAAATCAAAGCTTTTAGACCGCTTACAAATTTAGGAGACAGTGCCAGTGAACTCAAGTAGGCTAGTTTTCTGTTGTACAAGAGTATGTGGTCTATACAAGGATAATATAGCTCAGTGTGTCTTCTTTTTTCATTTTATCATTTTTACATTTACTCACATGTGAACACATTGTTTGGGCCACCTCCCTCCTGCTCTCTTCCCCACTTCCCGGCAGATCCTGTTCTGCCCTCTTGTTCTCTGAGTTTGTTGAAGAGAAAACATAAGAGATAATGAGAAAGACTTATCATTTTTGCTAGTTTGAGACAAAGATAGCTGTACAGAGAGATTCCTAGCATTGCTTCCATGCACGTGTGTATTTCAACCCACATTGGTTCATCTCTACCAGACCTCTTCACTACTGCCTAGTCACCTTCCCATAGTAGCCTCTGGCAGATTAAGATTCCTATATTCACTGCTCTATAGTGAGCACATCAACTACATTCAAATTGTAGGTTTCCTTCCCTTTCTCTATTCCCCCCCACCACTATGCGTGTTCTCCCCTTACTGTGTGACCATGTCCAATAGGATTATAGCATTTGCTTTAGTTGTAGAATCTGCATATGAGGGAGAACATGCAATTTTTGGCCTTGTGAACCTGGCTAACCTCGCTTAATGTGATGTTCTCCGGTTCCATCTATTTACTGGCAAATGACAAAGTTTCATTCTCCTTTGTGGCTGGATACAATTCCATTGTGTATGAATACCACCTTTTCTTAATCCATTTGTCGGTAGTGGGGCATCTTGGCTGTTTTCCTAGCTTGGCTAATGTGAATAGTGCTGCTATAAACACGGGTGTGCAGGTGCCTTTGTCATAACCTGAATCGTATTCCTTCGGGTATATCCCTAGGAGTGGTATTGCTGGATCATATGGCAGATCTATGTTTAGTTTTTTCAGAAGCCTCCATATTGTTTTCCAAAGTGGTTGTACTAGCTTACATTCCCACCAGCAGTGTATGAGGCTTCCTTTTTCCCCACAGCCTCACCAACATTTGTGTTGTTGGTGATGTTCTTGATGATAGCTGTTCTATGAGGAGTGAGGTGGACTCTTAGTTGGTTTTGATTTGCATTTCCTTTATTGCCAGGGATGGTGAGCATTTTTTCATGTGTTTTTTGGCCATCCTTTCTCTTAGTTGCTGGGCTGCTTGAGTTCTACTGAGGAAGTCCTTGTTTATACCTATTGCTTCCAGAGTATTCCCTGCTCTTTCCTGTATCAACTGCAAGGTTTTGGGTCTGATATTAAGGTCCTTAATCCCATTGGAGTTGATACGAGTTCAGGGGGATAGGCATGGATCAAGTTTCAGTTTTCTACAGGCAGATAACCACTTTTCCCAGCAACATTTGTTGAAGAGGCTATCTTTTCTCCTTCATGTATCTTTCATGCCGTTGTCAAAAATAAGGTGGGTAGAGCTGTGTGGATTCATAGCCGGCTCCTCTGTTCTCTTCCACTGGTCTTCATATCTGTTCTTGTGTCAGTATCATGCTATTTTAATTGCTATGGCTCTGTAGTATAGTTTGAAGTTGGGTATTGTGATAGCTCTGGCATTTCTCTTTTAATTCTTTTAGGGTATTCACAGTCTTTTGTGTTGCCAAAACATCTTTGGAGCAGATTTTTCAATCTCTGTGATGAATGTCATCGGAATTTTAATGGGAATTACATTGAATGTGTAGATTGCTTTTGGTAGTATAGCCATTTTTACTATGTTGATTCTGCCAATCCATGAGCATGGGGGATCTCTCCACCTGCTGTAGTCTTCTTCGTTCTCTTTCCTCAGTGGTTTGTAGTTCTCCTTTTGGAGGTCATTTATATTTTTGGTTAAGTTTATTCATAGGTATTTAATACTTTTAAGACTATTGTAAATGGAATTGTTTTTCTATATCCTTTCTCAATTTGTTCATCATTGTTGTACAGAAAGGCTACTGATTTTTGTAAGTTGATTTTGTATCCTACTACATTGCTGAAGCTGTTTATGGTTTCTAGGAGTTTGGGGGTGGAGTCTTTTGGGTCTTTGAGGTGTAGGATCATGTTGTCTGCAAATAGGGATACTTTGACTATTTCTTTACCTAATTGTATTCCTTTTATTTCTTCCTTCTGCATTATTGCTCTGGCTAGGAATTCCAGGACTGTGTTGATTAGGAGTGGGGAGAATGGGCATCCTTGTCTCATTCCTGACATTAGGGGAAGTGGTTTTAGTTTTTCCCCATTAAGTATGATGTTGGCTATAGGTTTGTCATAGACAGCCTTTATAATGTTGAGGTACATTCCTTGTATTACTAGATTTCTTAGAGCTTTTATCATGAAATGGTGTTGAATCTTACCAAAGACTTTTTCTGCATCTGTTGAGATGATCAAGAGGTTTTCGTCTTTGCTTCTATTAATGTGCTGTATTACATATACTGACTTGCATATGTTGAACCATCCATACGTCCCTGGGATGAACTCAATTGGGTCATGGTGAATGATCTTTCTGATATGTTGTTGGATTCGGTTTGCTGTTATTTTATTGAGGAGTTTTTCATCAATGTTCATTCAGGAGATTGGCCTGTAGTTCTCCTTTTGGGATGTGTCCTTGTCCAGTTTTGGGATGAGAGTAATATTGGCTTCATAGAATGAGTTAGGCAGTGTTTCTTCCCTTTCTATTTACATTTTAAGGAGTGTTGGTATTAGTTCTTTAAAGATCTGGTAGAATTCAGCAGAGAATCCATGGTGTTCTGGACTTTTCTTTTCTGAGAGACTATTGCTGCTTCAATTTCATTACGTGTTACAGGTCTGTTGAGGTGGTTAATATCCCCTTGGTTCAATTTTCCATGGTCATAAGTGTCTAGAGATTTGTCTATTTCCTCAAGATTTTCAAATTTACTGGAATATAGCTTCTCAAAGTAGTCTCTGATGATACCCTGGATTTCCTTGGAATTACCTCCCCTTTTTCACATCTGATTTTATTAATTTGCTTCTCCTCTTATAGCGAGCACTCACTGGTTACTTTATATGTAACCCAGTCAACTTTCGATAGGACTTGAACAAAGTTTAGGTACATAATTAACACATGCCACATTTTCATGGCCCCAAATAAAAGGGAGGGCAACACACCCTTGCTATCCATACCGGTAGCCACATTCATAGCCTCTTCCAGCCTCAATTTCCCTGCAATGAACAGCAGCACCACCCTAACTTACAAGCCCTTCTTTGGCCTCATTAGTCCACCTAGCTTCATGTACTTGTCAACCCACTTCTACAAGCAGACAACTGCTGTAGCCACTACTGCAGCCACTACCACCTCCATCATCAGTGTCTTGTTCACTTTCACCATCACGAGTATATCCTCAAAGACTGGAGTCTCAAAGCCTGTGATTGGCCTAGGGATGAACTTAGAGGCCAGCACCATGAACAACGTGACCACCACATCAGCCTCTCAGTGGTTCTCCTTGGGGTTTCTGCTGCCACTGTCTCGCTGCTCTTACATCTTACTTCATGAGGTCCCTGACCTCCTTCTGTTTCCCCAGCCTTCTACCCTGCCCACATCAGCAGCACTCACCTCCTTTGGCCAGCCTCTCCCCAATGCCACTCCCGGCAGCACTGCTGGCCACAGAAGGCAGGATACCCACTACTGCTTCCAGGTGCTTCCTCACCAGCCTGGCCCATGAGCCACATGTGCCTCCCGGAATATACATGCCAAGGCTTCTCCTGTGGTACTGCTGATGCTCATGTGTGTTTCTCTGAGTGGTTTGGACAAAGAACTGAACTGTATGTTTCCTACATGTTGTCAGTGTGGACTTCACTGTCTCTAGTCTCTTGCAGCTGGAAACTGAAAGTGGACAGTGACACTGTCAGCCACAGTGCCGATCCTTGAATTTTCCAACATGTTTTAATTTTAAAGACTTTTAACCTAGGTTTGTGGCCAGAGGAAGCAAAGACCTTCCTTCCATGATCCTTAACAACTTGTCTGACCTTATTACAGGTCAGCAACCCTGCGTGTGTCAGGAGTCTGGACTGGGCACAGTTGGAAATCAGAGTTTAGTTATGTGTCCCCACCAGAGCCCTCCCTATGCCTTTCTCCCTTCTTCTTCATTCCGTAAGAAACTCAAGGCCTTATTTGTTACTTTGGGAGAAGTAGGAATAAGGGCAGTTAAATTATCAGTAGAAATTTTTACATTTTTAAAAAAATAAAAATTCATTTTTTGTATTTAAATACACTGGCTTTTAAATTCCTTCAAGCTCGAGTCACTGGCAAGGTTAAGTATAAATGTATTGACTAGGAGTTAGTTGTCTAGTTAAGGTAGCTATGCCTTGTGAAGAAGGGGCTCAGTGTTGTCTCTGGCAGCTTTCCTGAGGGGCCTGACAACCTTCTGAACAGGTTGTGTAAATGTACTTATGATTTTATAAACAATGTGATGTAGCTACAACCAGTCCCCTCCCTTCAGGTCTGGGGGTGAATGGCTTGTGGCAGGGTACCGTCCCTCTCACCCCCAAGAGCTCCTGAGTAAGGATCCTCTTGACCCTGTGGAGCTGATGAAGGAGCCTGAACTTCAAGTCACCAGCACCTGTTAGCATGGGATTGTGTGGAGAGACATGACTATTTGTGAAGCCTCTACCTGCAACTAGGGAAGTTGGAGTCTCTTAGTATATTCAGCTCTAGAGGGTGTGAGTGAGCTTGTCCTTGCCTGCAGTGGATGGGAGAACAAGGGCGGATTTCCCATTACAACTTTCTTCTTGTCAAGTTCAGAGTTTCATTATAAAACTTAGAGTTTTCTCCTTACTTACATCATTAAGAATATTTAGTAAATGCGACCAATCAAAATATTTAAGAAAAATGTTGCCAATGCTAGGGTTTTGAATTCAGGAGCTCACGTTTGCCAGGCAGACACTCTTACCACTTAAGCTATCCCCCAAGTCCAAAGGAAATTTTAACAAAAAAACCTTATCAATTCCTGCCTACACATTACACAGCTCAGTTGACACTTTAACGTTCTCAGCCTGTTCTCTGTGATCGTGTGTTTTGTTGTATGATCTGCTGAGTGTTTCCTTGTGCATCATTTTGTGAAAATATGCCTCCCAGAAAGTAAACGGTACCCCTAAACAAGATCGCAGAATGCTCTTAATCTGTAGATTAGGAGAATATGTGACAGTTATTTAAAGGCGTCATTTCTTTGGTGGAAGTTGGGTAGAGGGCATCATCATTTGGAAAAATGAATCAAGCATTCACAAGGCAGTACTGAACACTATGCATCCTAAGCATTTGTGGGATTTCCTTAGAACCATACACCCATGGGATGCCAAGGATCTCGTGTATCCTTTTCCCTTTCTTAATACCCAGTCCCCTGTACAGGGAATAAACCCAGGGTAAAGTCCTTCCCTCTAAGCTATAAGTCCAGTCCTTAATTTTTATTATTCTTTCTTTCTTTGCTTTTTTTGTTTCTTTTTAAATTAGAAATTTGCTATGTAGCCCAAACTGGCCTTGATCTTGCTCTATAGCCTATGCTATTCTTTATGATTCTGAGCCAGGAATATTGGGATACAGGCATGTACCAACTCACCCAGTAACTAATTTTTACATTTTCAGGGACATGTTTGTTTATATGGGGTACAGTAAGAATTTGATACATGTGTATATAATGTATAAAGATCAAATCCTGTACTTAGCATTTCCATTTCCTCTAATATCATATTGGCATGTTTTGGGAATTTTCAGATTCTTCTCCTCTAGTTATTTTGAAATGCATAACAAATCACTGTGTACTGTAGTTACTCCTTTTGTGCTGTAAAGCCTTAGAACCAATTCTCCATTTAATCGTATTTTTGGTGCGTGTTATTCCAATCTTTTTCTATTCCTTCTCCCCCATACCCTTCTTGGCCCCTAATGATCTCTAGTTCACTCTCCAGATTAGCTTCCCCAAATGAGAACTTGTGGTATGTGTCCTTCTCCTCCTGGTTCCTTGCCTTTAATATCATGGTTTTTTGCTCCACCCGTGATGCTGCAAATTCTGTGATTTCGTCCTTTTATGGCTCAATAATATTCCATTGTATATATATGCCACTTTAAAAATTCATTTATTCACCAGTGATTCATCAGTGATTGCAATCAACATGGGAGCCCATATGTCTCTCCCAGCTTCTGATTTCATTTCCTTTGGATAAATACCCAGTAGAGGATTTTCTTCATCAGAAAGCAGTTCCATTTTTAGGTGGTGTTTTTTGTTTGTTTGTTTTGGCCCCTCCACTGTGTTTGGCATAATAGCAGTACTAATGTATATTCCCACTAGTAGTGTATGAAATTTTTCTTTTCTCCTTTTTCTTGCCAACTGTGTTATTTTTGCCTTTCTGTTAATAATCATTCATATGAAAGTTAGATGATGTTGAATTGCTGTCTTGATTTGCATTTCCTTGTTTTTCAGTGATTTTTTTATGAGTGACTTTCAGTAAATGTAAACATTTAAGTAGGTTTCAAAAAAGTAACAGAGGAAAAAAAATTTTAATGTAAGAAAGTGTCAAAAAGAAAAAAAATACAAGCTGCCTTCTGCATTATTTTTACTCTGAGTGTCATTTTTCCAGAAGCAACTTTTAAGAATTTAAGTCTTCTGTTTTTACTGGTGACTGCTCAGGATGCTTTGTGAGACAAGAGCTGTATTTCTGAAAAAATGTCAACAGACAACAGTTACAAAGTTCTACAAGGAAAATATGAAACATAACCAAGGTAAGCAAATATATTTAAAGAAGCAAATGGTTGAAACATAAGTCCTTGCTATAGTCCTATTCCGTGAGTGTGATTGTCAACGCCTTAGAGAAGGATCCAAAGTGCACGTGACAAAATGACTTAGAACACTCAGCAGAGCTTTTCTCAATGGTTACCAGTTGATCAGTGTAATTATTTTCATTGCACATAGCATTTGAAGGTAATAATTATGACCAACACTATTAACTAGTATCATTATGCTTTCCTTATTATCACTTAAATATACATTTAAACTCATAAATTTAGTATAAATAGTGATAATATATCTTTTCAATAATATATGCACTCTTCATTTTGCCTTCAGGTTAAATGAACTTAAATAAGTTACAATATTCTTATTTGTCACTGTGCATTATATGTAACCAATGTCCAACCCATTTCATCAAGTGGCCCTGCTTTTTATTTGAGAAAATGTAAACAGTTGAGGAACATAAGTACATTTACCATTTACAGAAGACAGCAAAATTAGCATCACAGCTACAGGTGTCATATATATTTATATATACATATATTTTTGTATATATACATCCATATATATATATATATATATATATATATTCCCTTTGGAAGCAAATTGGAGTCTTTGGCTACATGAGATAACAGGAGAATAGCACTAAGAGAAATCAAAGCTTTCACAGCTCTTACATGTTTAGGGAGACAGTGCCAGTGACCTCAGATAGAGTTGTTTCCTATTATACAAAAACCATCTCATCTGTACCGTGTTCATTATGCTCAATGTATCTTGTAGCAAAGCGAGCACTTACAGGTCACTACATTTAAATGTAGTTTGAACACACAGCCCACACATTTCTAGCATGTTAAATGTAGCAAAACCACTTAAAATAAAAGACTTTTATATAAAGATACTTAAATGAACCTTGACTTAGTTAGGATTCAGTTTTCTAAACATGTAAAACCTTATTAAAATGTGTCTATTAAAACGTAAAAATAAGTTGCTGGTCTTGGTGGCACATACCTGTAATCTATTATTTGTGAGTCTGAGACTCATAAAGGATAGCTTTGGCTATAGAGCAAGTTCAAGGCCCATTTGGGTTACATAGTGAATTCCTGTTTAAAAAATATAAGAAGAAAATAAATGTATGAATGTGTGCATGTATGAATGTGTGCATGTAATTAAAAGTAAATACATTCACATTTTTAACAGAACAATTTTTTTTTTGTTTTTGAGTTAATTGACTTAAATTCCTTCAATTTCTTTAGATCACTGAGGTGGTTAAGTATAAATGATATAGACTTAGAGTTAGCTGTCTAGATAAGGCAATGATACCTGTGCTAAGATAGGCTCAGTGCTTCCTTAGCAGCTTTCTTGAGGGGCAGGAGTGCCATCAGGACATGTTATTTAAATATGACTCTTATTTTACAAATAATGTGATGTAGCATAAATGATCCCCTCCCTCTATGACTGGGGTTGAATGTCTTGTGGCCAGGTACTACTCACTGGCATCTAAGAGGTCAGGCTTAGCCCTGCGGAGCTGATGAAGGCTCCTGGACCTCAAGTCCTCAACACCTGGTAGCATGGAAGAGGACAGGTGAGATGGGCACTAGAAATGAGCCCTTTACCTGCACCTCAGATAAGAAAGACACATGTAGTTACTCAGACCTGGTTTGGGCCCTCCTCAATCTGCATGTGAGGATTACAACAAACACCAAGGAAATTCAGGGAATCATCATACACTACTTTGAGAACCTATATTCCAATAAACTGGGAAATCTTGAAGAAATGGACAAATTTCTAGATACTTAGGACCATCCAAAATTGGACCACCTGAATAGATCTATAACACAAAATGCAATTGAAGCAGCATTAAAGAGTCTTCCAAAAAAGAAAAGTCTAGGACCTGATGGATTCTCTGTTGAATTCTATCAGACCTTTAAAGAAGAACTAATACCCACTCTCCTTACCTTTTCCACGAAATAGAAAGGGAAGAAACACTGCCTAACTCATTTTATGAAGCAAGCATAACACTCATCCCCAAACCAGAGAAAGACATCTCCAAAAAGGAGAACTATAGGCCAATCTCCTTAGTGAACATCGATGCAAAAATCCTCAATAAAATAATGGCAAACCAAATACAACATATCAGAAAGATCATTCACCATGACCAAGTTGGCTTGATCCCAGGGATGTAGGGGTGGTTCAACATACGCAAATCAATAAATGTAATACAGCACATTAATAGAAGCAAAGGCGAAAACCACTTGATCAATTAATAAACATTGTAAGCACTTAGGTAAAAGTCACACTGAACCCCCACTGTCAACAAATATCTGCTAACAAAAGTATGAAAAAGATCCCTTCCCAGTTTAAAATTTCCTCAGTTTCATCTTTGCTTTCACCATCCCCCCATGCAACATGATAACCATAATGGGTAATTTGTTCTTTCTGGTAAACAAGTTTCTTCTAGAAAATCTTAAACATGGCCTGGTGTAGTTGCTCATGTCTATAATCCCAGCTACATGAAAGCTGGAGATCTTGAGAATCCTGGTTCCAAGCCAGGCCAGGCAAAAGTTAGCAAGGCCCCCTCTTAAGAAATAGCTGAGTAAGGTACTGCAGACCTGTCACCTCTGCTACATGGGAAGCATAAATAGGAGGACTGCAGTCTAGCTGGCCTGGCCATAAAAGGGATCTTATTAAAAAAAAAAAAAAACCTAAACAAAAAGGGGTGGAGTGCGATTCATGCGTGGAGTGTGATTCTCTGCCTGGCATGCACAAAATCCTGAGTTCAAACGCCAGTTACACCAAAAAAGCCTTCAAAACCAAAAAGGAACAGCCACAACAAAAATAGAACAAAAGAAAAGTAAATCTAAAAGCTAACATTTCAGGATGTGTACTTTTCTAATGTATGATATCAAAAGAAATAAATGTTAAACAATAAATTTCAGGGCAGGGAATTTAACTGTACTACTGTCCATTATTTGGCTCAAAGACTTACTAAAGTATTAAAAAGTTTAATTAGCCTCAAAATGTAATTTTACAAGACTAGGTAGTAAGAAACCCAATGTCAAGCACAAAAGTGAAATAATGAAATATGCCCGGCAAAGATTCTTCTATTAGAGTTTTGTTAATGTAATTTTTCTCCAACCTTTTTTTCTGAAATATTCAAAGCATAGTATCAAGGTCTTTCATCATCACACCATATTCAATCTTTAACTCCAAAGAAAAAGATAAAGGACCTTTTCCAACATAACTGTTATGCCTTGAATATGTTCAAGAAAGTGGCGATTGACACATTTTCAAAATTTCACTATTGAAGTGTTTCTTGAAAATAACAGCCAATAATCACATTTTCCCTACAGTCCTAATAATGCTGTGAAGATTTCTTCATGTTACCTCATTCTCTCTCTCTCTCTCTCTCTCTCTCTCTCTCTCTCTCTCTCCTGGTAATGAGGCAACCTCAGGGTCATGCTTGCAAGGCAATCTAATTATCTAATGTTGGAGCCAGGATGATAGGCACACACCACCACACTCATCTTGTCACCTTTTTGTTTGAGATGACAGTCTTGCTAACCTTAAAAAAAAAATCTGTTCATTATTTTGTTTATTATTATTGTACTGGGGGTACATTGTGACATTTATCAAAGATCTTACAATATATCATAGTTGAATTCACCCCCTCCATCATTCTACTTTACTCTCCTCGCCCCATTCCTAAAGGGGTTTCAACAGGTCTCATTTTTCCATTTTCCATATTATGACTACATAAAACTTCCACCATATTCACCCTCTTACACCCTTTCCCTACCTCCTTCCCCAATCCCACTGGAACCAATGTGCAGATAGGACCTCTTTTACCTTCCTGTACTCCATTTTTGAAAAAAGACAGTTTTACATGTGGTCTTGCCAAGTTTTTGCCTGGGCTGGCCTTGAATGCTTGATCTTTTTGATTGCCTCCTTTGAATACCTGGGATTACAGGCCTGAGCCAGCAAGTACAGTCCTCCTTACTCTTCATACAGGGAAGTGTACAGATCTAGAGCAAGGCTTTAGGACCTCGTCCTCCAGTGACTCAGAGACATAGGCTTTAATTGACATTAGGAGGTCTTTGGACTTGTGAAGGCCCTGAAATGGGCTAGGAGCTAAAATGTTATCTAGATCTCTAGCTAGGGCCAGGTGGCCTTAGCTCACATCTATCTTACAGATATAAAAGGAAAGGGATGATTTATCACACACATAACATGTATTCTCAGAAAAGAGAAAAATGAAACAAAATTGATAGAAAATGATTCCAAGTTTATATGGATAGAGAGTCTCCTGAGAGTAGGATCTAAATCTTCTAGTTAAAATAATACATGAAATCAAAAAGAGTGCTATGAGTTTCAAGATAGATCCTAATGAAGTAAATGAACTTCAACAATGAAAAATCTTAGAACCACCCAGGTAGAAGAAACTTGTCATTGTTAAGGGAAATATATAAAAATCAGGTAGCCCTTTGCCTTCGATCCACAGTAACACTAGTTGAACAAGATAATGGAAAAATGTTCAGAAGAATGTGAATGTGTTAATCTAGACAGGATATTTTGCAAACATAAAAAAGCCATGGGAAATACCTTCCTATATAAGAGCTTAATTTTACCTTATTGAAAATTTTCTGAACTATGTAGAATTCAGATTTGTTAAAAAAAAAAAAACTTAGTCATCTGAAAGGAGAATCACACTCTTTATAGAAAAGTAGTTATAATTGAGATGAAAAAACATCAAATATTTTATTCAGTTAAACATATTGCTAAATAATTATTACTGTGGTACCTGTTAATTATCAAAAATTGATTCTAATGACTTCTGAAAGAAATGTAATTTTATTATTTTATGCTAAGTTTACAGGTATGAGCCACTGGGGCCTACTTTCCATAGAGATTTAGAAGTTACATTTCTATTTCTAGATGAGTTAGCATCAAAGTGAAAGAAGAGGGAAAAGGGTTTACCTGAGATATAGGAACTCAAAAAGTTCTTCAGCTCATAAAGGAAATTTTGCATCTATAAATGGAAAAGAACAACTTAAAAAGATCACATTTGGGGCATGGCCAAGTGATAGGCCTCTTGCCTGGAAAGCATAAGGCTTCAAATCCCAGTACTACCAATAAATAAATAAATAACCATGACCAAAAAAGAAACACCCACTGTGTCCCCCAAAAGCCCCAAATCAATCATATATTACTTTCATGAAAACATTGGCAAGTTTAGACTCATTCCAGGAAAAAGTGAGCAATGATGGCATGTGGGACTTTGGAACTTGAGACTGATTCCTATGAGGACTAGAGAAGGAATTAGTGGGATAGAATCATATGAATCTCACTATGCATTTTTGATTCTGCAGCAAGTCATGTACACATGGTCACTATGCAGGTAGTTTGTAGTGTTTAAAACTTTCAGATTCATCTGATTTCAAAACACAAAATATCTCATTACAATTATAGACAAGTATTCAAATGTTTAAAAAATACTGTAACAAGTATCCAAAAACGAGAGGTGTGAGAGCAGGGTATATGAGGTAGTGAAAGTGCCTAAAGTCCTCATCTTGAATGAAAGAACTGTGACAGAAATGTGATTGAAAGAGTTCATTGTAGTGACCAGAGAACACAAAACTCAGAAATCTTAGCAGTTATCTCTAGAACATAAGGCTAAATATAGGACTAATTCAGAAGACATCTTGTACTTTTTTGTGTGAGAATATTCTTGACATTTTAAAACTGTCGTACCACTTATTATTTTCTTAAAACCTAGTTAAAAGTTTGCATTTACTGAAGAATAATAAAGAAAAGAAGCACACCCAAATGGTATCACTTCACTCTAAGTAACTGAAATTTAGGGCTTTCCCCATTTTTAAAATTTTTTTATCAATTTTACATATGTACATATGTATATATGTGTAACTGTGTATATATATTTTCTATGTATTTATAGCCAATTGCTTTTCAACAACGGTGCCAAGAACATAGTTTGTAGAATGGACAGTCTCTTCAATGAATGTTGCTGGGAGGCCAGGACATATGTATGCAGAGGAACAAAACTAGATGCCTACCTCTCAGTATATAGGAAAATCTACTCAAGTCATTCTTATTATCACTCTACAGATGTCTAGTATTCAGACTCTTGAAAGGTTGTTCTTTTCCTATTCAACTTTACTATCACTTAACCAACATTTTTGCCTGAATTCTTCTCTCACTGGATGCAAAGACCAGAACATTTGTCCGTGCTGACTTTCCAGGCACAATTTTGGTGCCGTGACTTGGATATCAGATCTAAAACATTGTCACTTGGATTGTGGAGGTAATATGTCTTGACTCACCTCTCAGATTTAATACATCTTGACTCACATATCAGATCTCATACATCATGGCTCAGTCTCAGATCTAAAATGTCTTGACTTAGATCACCTACATTTATTTCTGCACAATGTAAGGACATTTGTCCTTACTTACTGGGTTAAGGACATAACTATTTGCCCTGTTCTGCAAGTACTTTTCTACCAGTTATGTTCTGACTGCTTTCTCTTCCTTACCCAATGTTGTCTTTGGATGGCTGGGATCTATGTGACTTGCTTGGACCATTCCTACTGGGTTACCACATGTCGACTCCTTCATTTTCCTACGGGTTTTCCCTCAGATTCAACATTCAGGTTTTATTTTCCCATATGGACCCTTTCTCTGTTTCCCTGTTGCTCCAATCCTGCGAATGGGATGGGACTTCTCCCGTATTAGATCACCACCTCTGAAAAAAAGCTTATTCCAAGTGTGGTCTTCTACCATTATTAAGTCATTTCTCTGTGGCTGGCCTAGTGTTCAGTCTTTCAAAGGGCTCTCCTTTGTCCTCAGACTCGATTAAAAGAAATTCCCAATATTATAAGTGACACTTTTTAAGAGGGACTCTTCCTTGAGATGAATCATAAGGAAAACCAGATCATAGGAGGAAAAGAGACACCAATGTGAGGAAAATAGAAAGCATCCACTACATTAAATTCCTTGTTACCGGAAGGACAGTTCAAAAGTTCCCCCAAAGATTTGACTAGCTCATGGGGCAGGAGGACATGCCTCCTTTGACATAGCATCAAGGTTTGGACCTAGGCTCAAATCTTTGACGTAGGTTCAAGGATTCAGACTTTTAGGGAGTGGGGAGCAGACTCCCTGCCCGGATGAGGATAAGTGGTTCTCTTCCTTTCCTCAAGTTAGGAGGAATTAAGTCTTCTATTTCCACAGATACCCCTGGGTTGCATTCTTTGTAATGTGGTGTGGCTGACATCAATAGACTTAGAGATCGAGAAGTCTGGCCTGCAGAAGTCATTTTTACTTGATCTTTTATACCATAATTCCTCAAAGTGGTCCCGCCATGGCCATCCACTATCCTCACTAAATATCCAATCTTGGACCTGACCCTCCATGTCTGTGAGCTACATATACCTCTCTAGTTCATAAGAAGAAGGTATGTTGTTATACTGATCACAGGTAACTAGGACAATTCCTTTTCTTCCATGTTACACTAATATAATTAAAAGGATCAAACACTAAAACAAACTAGCAAAGAAACGTAAAACTATCAACAATGAGATGGCAAGAGTGCTAGAAAGCAGGGGAAGCAAGCAGAACACAGAATGAGAAATAATCACAGAAAATAGAAGAGTTTGTAGGACTACAGAAATGGTCAATATCAGATGTTCCTTTAACATGCAAACAAGTCACCATTTCTCTAAATGATAAAGTCAAAAGGGAAACAGTGTTCTCCTTAAGACTCAAGACAAAGCAAATAAAAACTCTTTTTGTCTTCTTTTTCTTTGGAGTTTTAGGGCAGGTAAATTTTATTATAGCATGAGAAAGTAGAGAAAAGTAGAAAAAAGTAGGGAGAAGTATTTTGTCCCCATGGAAGAAAATGGAGTAACAATTTTTTTTAAATAAATAAATACTTTAATAAATAAACCCAAGCAAACAAAATGTAAATGAAACCAAAACATGGGGGAGGTTAAGGGGTAGAAGTGGCAGAGTTGACTTGGGTTCAATGAAAAGCCATCTTCTGCCCCAATGAGAGGAAATAAGCCAATGTAGAAATGGAATATATAGAGATGTGCCTCAAACAGTAGAGTGCCTGCTTCTTAAGTGGAAGCCTGGAGTTCAACAGAGTAACAATTTTGACTTTTGTATTTCTCAACCCTCAAATCTTTGTCCTTTTTACTATAATCCCTGTGCTGCAATTCAGATTATAGCTAGTTTAATATATGATGTCTTGTTCAATTTCCCATGGATATGGATGTAAATAAAGAAAACTGAGGCAGGATAGATAAATGTGAAGGCAGGGAAATTATATTATATTTAATAAATACTGAAAGCACCAGATTCACAACTAAGAACCAAGAAGTAAACTGAAAAAAAGGAGCAAAAGCACACCACTCAACACACCCTCTCAGAGGTTAAGTTGCAAGAATGGTGCAGTACAGAGGGGTTATCTGCATCTGTCTTCACCTTTGAGATGTTAAGAAGCTACAAGGTTCCTAGAATGGGCAGAAACACAGAAAAATGAAAGGCAAAATTGGAAAAGCAAGTCCTAAAGCTCACCTATGTGTGTTGAGTAGACCTAGGTCACATCTCCATGTTTTAGAACCCACTTTGTCCACCCAGAACCATCGTCTAATGATTAGGGGAGTGCTAAACTTCCACTTGATGACTTGTATTTTACCAGCCAGAGCATATGGAACCCACAATAGGACCACCATTCATGAACTTGTCTCACACACACAGACACACACACACACACACACACACACACATAGCTAACAGGAAATACTTTTTTCTCTCTCTTTAAAATTGCTCATATTTTTATCCTGTTACACTAAAAGAAATTTTTACAAAATTTTCCATTTTGGGAGAGTCTCCTTTTTTGTGAATACTTTGAATTTTCACATTTGTAAATATCAAGTACCTGTGATTTTGCATGGAAAATGGGTATCTGAGGGAACCCTATCATCCTATAACAAAATGATATATATATCCAACTGATACCTAAGACTCTGTCCTTTATCTTTTTTCTCTGTTTTTTGTCTATTGTCTGACATTTATATCGTTAATTTCTTATGTTCTGTCTTCAGATTCACTGTATATTCATTTGGCACCCCATTCCATCTGTGAAATTTAAAAAGTTTTGGTAATCGAACTGTTAAATAAAAATTCTAAGAACCCATTGTTTTGACTTAGATTCCTGCACTAGACCCTCAACACACTAAAAATAAAAATGGAGTCGCTCAAGCTAAAGTTTCCCTCTCACCAAATGAAACTAAGTTGCTATCTGACCTGAGGAGAACTCAGGAGGGAGAGATAACAGCCAAACTTCCTACTAAGCCAGTTAAATTGGCATGGTCATGAAGTTCCCTCTTCTTTCATCCTTACAAAAAACTAATCTGAAGTAACCACAAATTAATGTTTTATTTCGATGACTCTGCCTATCTGGTCCCTGTTCACATATCAGGATAGCAATTCTGAAAAGCCAAATGTGCTCTCTGTTATAATCCACTTTTATTGGTCTTCTCTGTCTATGAGACCAGCCTCTGCTTCTGAGCACATCAGAACACTTATTCTCCTCATGGAATGAAGCTTTTCCCAATTCTGGAACTGCACATGAAGTCAGTCTGAGATCTTTAAAAATGAAGTTGCTGTAATGTTTGCTTTGATGATCTATTTCAGGGCTTCCTAGCTAAAAGAGCAATTTGAGTTTAAAATATGCAAATGTTCAGTGGGAGAGGAGCCATCTACACAGAACAGATATGCATGGGTATTTCCAATGTGGCACTCATAAAAACGTTTTCACTACCTTCACAAGGAATTTAGATGCGCTCATGACTGTGGCGGGGCAGGATGTCAATGAATGGGAAGTAGGAGGACTGTCTGTTTTGAGAGAAACCAAGAGATTAGGACTCAGAGATACAAAGAAAGACTTGAAGGAATATGTGTCTCTCAGACAGGGCTGTAGCTCAGTAGTACAGCACTTGCCTAACACATGGGACAGACCATAGGTAGAATCACACATGGCCCCCCAGAAAAGGAATGTAAATTTCTTCAGGCAGAGTCTAAGAAGTGTGCCTATCATATGTAAAATAGCTGCTTTGGGGGGAATTAGTTGTAATATTGGAGGGGGCTAGAAAGCATGAATCAGGATAGCTATATTTCCTCACTGGTTTGCTGTGTGTAAGTGGAGTTTTAATCCTCTCAGAAAGTCTTGGAGGAACCATGTACTCTCAACCTCAGAAATATTCTTGACAGGACAGAAGAAGAGAATATATCAGAACCTCGTAATCACTGCAGTTCAAAGATTGTCCCACACTGTGCTAATTATTTATTTCCAGGTTGTACATTTTTAAGTATAGCAGAGCAGATATTGAGCTGCTTAAGAACAAAAACCACGATGCACTTATAACCTTCATGATCCCTTCCCACTTTAAATTCCCTCAGTTTCATCTTCCCTTTCATCACCCAACCATGGAACATGACAACCCATGGTGGAAAGCTTGCTCCTTGTGGGCAAATAATTTGTTTCTTAGAAAACCTGAAACATGACCTAAAACAGTTGTTGATACCTATAATCCCTGCTACTTGGGAGGCAGAGATGGGGAGGATTCTGCATCAAAAACAGCCCGGACAAAAGGTAATCAAGAAGGCATCTCAACCAATAGCTGGCTGCAGTGGTAGATGCATCTCATCCCAGCCACAGGGGAAGCATAAATAGGAGGATTATGGTAAATTATTTCCTCTGCACAAAATAAGCCATTATCTCAAAAATAAACCAAAGAAAAAAGGTCTGCAAGCATGGCTCAAGTTGTAGTGTACTGGTCTAGCAAGTGCTAAGCCCTGAGTTCAACATCCAGTACCATTAGGAGAGAGAGAGAGGTTGAGAGAGTGAGAAGAAGGAGAGATAGAGAGAGGGGGGTGGAGGAAGGGAAGGAGGGAGGGAGGGAAGGAGGGAGGAAGGAAGGAAGGTAAAGAGGAAGGAAGAAAGAAAATCTATAATTTTAAGATGATTTCTCCATCAAGGTACATTACCAAAGATAAACATGAACTTCAGTGGCAGGAAATTTAATTGCATTAATTGTTTATTTCATGTGACCCAAATAATTATTATGTAAATAATAATTACATAAAAAAAAGAAAGTCTTTTGAGCCTCAGTACAGAATTTTACAAGACTGGGTAGTGAGAGAGATAAGTACAAATGTGAATAAATGAGACATGTCTGGCAAGGAGCATTTTACTGAAGTTTTCTTAATAACTTTTTGTCAACCTTTTTATTTTAAAACTTTTTAAGACCTTTCAATCATTATACTATATTCCTATTTAATCTCTAACTCCAAAGAAAAATGGAAAGGACCTTTTCTTACATAATCACTGTGCTTTGATCATACTGAAGAAATTTACCCTTGATACATTATCAAAAGTTCAATATTAAAATAATAAAAATAATAGTTAGTAATGAAATACTCCCAATTGCCCCTTTAATCCTGTCCATGAAGATTTCTTCTTTTTTTCATTCTCATTAGTTTTGTTTTGTTTTTATTGTTGCAGTACTGAGGCTAACTCAGGACCTCATGTCTCCTAGATACTCCAATGCTTTGAACCATGCACCCTTTTTTGCTTTAATTATTTTTTAGGTAGGGCCTCAGACTGCTGTCCTCCTACCTATAGTCTTTCTTCAAGCAGGGATGACTATGGCTCGCATAATGGTTGAGATGAGGGTCTTGGTTTTTTTGTTTCCCCCTAGGCTGGTCTTGACTCTCTATCTGTCAACTCAAAATCTGCCTCCTGAATAGTTGGCATTACAGGCTACAGGCACTAAGCCTAGTGCTTCTTTTCTTTTAATGTGGGCAAGTGTTCAGATCCACAGCCAGGCTTTTCGGCACAACCTCAAGTAACAACGAGATCCATGATTTAATTAATTGTAAGTCTCTGGTCTTTTGGGAAAGTCCTAGAATGGGCTAGAACTTAACCAATTATCTAGATCTCTAGCTTGGGCTAAATGGCCTTAGGTAACATCTGACATACAGTTGTAAAAAGAAACAGGAAGACTGAGCACAAACATAATAGGTATTCCCAAATAGAGAAAAACAAATCTAAATGGAAAGAAAGTTATTCTATAATTATATAGATGGACATTCTCCTGAAAGAAAAGATCTAAAACTTCTGGTTAAAGGCAATATATCAAATCAATAGGGATTAAGAGTTCTGGCAAGATCAAGAAATATCCTGATGAAATAACTGAACTGTAAGAATGAACAAATCTTAGAAGAATTTAGGCAGACGACACATGTCACTTTTAAGGGGAAAAATACATACATGAAAAGGGAGGCCTTTGACTTCTAACCACAGCAACACAAAATGAACAAATCTTAATGTAATCAGGACATCTTTCACATGTAAAGAAAGGTTTGGGCCATACATTCTTACATGTGTGGAGTTTTGTAATTTTAATAATAAAATATTTCCACGCAGTATACATAAGAAAACAATTCCTCTGTCTGAAAGGAGAATCAAGGCAAGATTATGGGATCTGACCCTTTCCCTGTTTCTTGGATATCTGACTTGCAAAGTTACGGCTCATTCTACAATGTGCTCTTGCCACTGGCATCCACCATCCTCACCAAGGTCCAAAGACATGGGCACCCAATCTTGGACTTGAACCTCCAAATCTCTAAATACACCTCTTTATTTTAAAAGTAGCCTATGTTAGATGTTTCATTATTGTGATGATAGCTGAATAAAGACTGACCCTTCCTTCCAGGTTCGACTCAAATAAATAAAGGGAATAAAGCCAAAACAAGCAAACAAGCAAGCAAGCAAAGGAACAATCAAAAAACCAAATCAATGAGACGGCAAGACTACTAGGAAGCAGAGAAAGCAAACAGACCACAAAAAGAAATTTCACCATGGAATATAGAAGAGTTTGCAGGAGGATAAAACAGAGGTAATAGCAGATATTAGTGGGAGTTGTCCCAAGGAAGCACAAGCTCAAAATCAACAAATAGGAAACACTGGAAAGGGAAAGACAACATGCTAATTGCTGGCTTAGCCTTTGAGAGGACAGGCAGCTTCTGCTTCCTTCCTCTGGGTACTCTTGGAACTCAGCTGTCACCCTGTCTAAAACATAAGCCACATGGAAAGGTATTATAGCCAAAAGCCCTGCTTCAGTGCCAGCCACCAACCAGTAGACTTACCAGTTATGGGCAGGAGCCACTGGAACAGCCATGCCCAATGGGATGCCCACATGAAACAGCTGCAACCCACATCTCACCGAGCTAAAACATGGCCCAGCTGAGCCCAATAAACCTATGGAATCATGGCAGGGGGTGGGAAACAAAATGTGCATTGTGGTAAGCCACTAAGTTTTAGGATTATTACACAGCCATAAATAACCAACACAAGGGCCCAGAGGCAATGTTAGGTGATGAAAGCATCTCATTGGAATCACTGGGTCAGTGCAACCTTTCTTTTCCTTCCCTTATTCTGTTTTTTGGTTTTTTTTTTTTTTTTGGCCATTCTGGGGTTTGAACTTGGGGCTTCACTTTTGCTAGGCAGGTGCTCTACCACTTAAGCCACCTGCCAGCCCTCCTTCCCTTAAATAAAGATTTTCACCCCTGTATCTTGGATTTATTTCAGTGCTTCTTGCCTGATAGGAAGGTGTTCTACTGCTTGAAGCAACACCGTTGTTTTGGAGATAGGTTAGTTTTTACCCAGGTCAGCCTTAACTACAATTTTCCTCTCCTATACTTCCTGCCATAACTGGGTGACAGGTTTTCACTACCACACATATCTTTATTCCCTTGAGAAGGGGCTCTTTCAGACTTATTGCACTGACTGGCCATGAACTGGGATCTTCAGAATCTCAGCCTCCCAATCAGCTAAGGTTAAAGGTCTGAGACTCTAGTAAAAATGTGCAATAGAAATTCTGAGTCATATTCCTATTCCTAGATGTACTAGTATCAATGTTAGAAAAGACGTGAGAACAGACATTTCCTAACATGTAGGAATTCCAAAAATCCTTAACTCATAATGACAATTTTGCATGTGTAAAAGGAAAAGCACAAATTTCAAAATTTAGACCTGAGGCCTGGTTCAGGTGGTAGACCACAGGCCTGGAAAGCATAAGGCTTTGAGTTCAAACCCCAGTACTACAAAAAAGAAAACTAGAAAAGCAAAATGAAAAATACTGAAAAAATTCACACCAAATTTGTATTTCATTTTTAAAAATAAAAACAGTGGCAAGTTCAGAATAGGTTCCATAAAAAGTGAGATGGGTATACCTGTGCCGCTACGGTGTTCAACACCACCTTCTATGAGGACTAAAGAGGAGTGTAGTGGCATAGAATTACATTACTCTCTCTAAGGGGTCTATATTGATTCTGGAACAAATAATGTATACATGGATACTATACTGAAAATGGTGGTTTGGGTTCTTTAAAATGTTCATGCTTCATCTAATAGCAAAAGGAAAAGATTTCATTATAATTATAGAATAGTATGCAAATGTTTAAAATACTGTAAATGCAAAAGGAAAGTGTAAAAATATTGTTAATTGTGAGAGGGGATGTGAGAGGTAATGAAAGTATATAAAATCCTCATCTTGAAAGTGTTCACTGTAGACATCAGGAAAAACAGAACAATTAAACTCTTAAGTTATTTATGAAAAGTGAGGCTAAGGGTAGCAAATATAAATTTGGAAGGCAATTTTTATTTTTTTGTTTTGACTCTTCCTTACATTTATGAATGTTTTTCTGTGTAATCCTATTCATTATTTTTAAAAACACTCAAACATTTATGTTTACTGCAAATCACTATTAAAAAAATCACCTAAAATCAGAAAAATGCAAATCAAGGAAACACTGAGACAACACTTAAACTTCATAAGAATGGTTATTATCAGAAAGGCATATCATAACACACTTGGCAAAGATAAGGATAAAGGAAAGAATTTTATTCAGTGAGTAGGTGTGTAAATTAGTATGTGTATTAAGCAAAACTGGATGGAGGATCAAAAAAAAACCACTTGCAATAGAACTGCCATGTGATCAAGAAAACTGACGACTGGCTTGTATGTAAGGAAATGAAATCAGTTTTGGGGAAGGATATATGAACTCCCATGTTGACTGCAGGACTATAGACAATATGCCATATATGGAATCATTTGTAAGCAAATGGATTTTAAAAACTGGCGTATATACACAGTGGAATATTATTTGCTCATAAAAGGATGAAATCCAGTCAGTTGAAGCAACCCGGATGGAGCAGAAGGACACTATATTAAACCATGGAAACCAGGGAGAGAAAGAAACATGTCACACGTTCTCACTCGAAGAGGCAAAAAGAGTTGATCACATAAAACTTGGGAGTAGACAGGGGATCATGAGATGCTAGGAAGGACATGAGGAAAAAGGGATAGAAAAAGATTGGAATGCCACATACAAAAAATAGTTCTCTACAGCTCAAAAGGGGTAACAACAGGATAGAACATTTGTTAGACATTTCAAAATAACTAGAAGAAAAGAATTTGAAAGTTTCCCAAACATACAAATGATAGTATTAGAGGAAATGGAAATGCTAATTACTGGATTTGATCATTATACTTTATATACACATATCAAATTATCACTGTACCCCATATAAGACACATATGTTCATTAATATGTAAAAATTAGTTTCTGGATGTGGGGTGGTGCATGCCTGTATCTCAGTGTTTGTAAGTCTGTGGAATGAAGACAGACAGACAGACAGAGAGAGAGTTAAATAAAAAAGAAAATCTAAAATTCTAGGATGGTTTCTTTTCAAATATATAAATGTTCAACACTGAACTTCACAGGAAGGAAATAGAACTGCATTAATTGTCTGCTGCATGTGGCCAAAAAACTTACTATTTAAACTACTAGAAAATCTTTGAGACTCAATATAGAATTTCATAGGACAAGGTAGTAACAAAGTCAATGTTAAGCACAAACACAAATAAATGAAACATGCTTGACATGGAGACTTGCAGTAGATTTTGTTTTATTTTTTAAGTCCAGAGAATGGTTCAAAAATAGCATCAAGACCTTCCATTCAATATTACTATTGAATCTAAAGAGAAAGGAAAAAGATCTTTTCCCACATATCGACAAAACATTGGGTATATTCAAGAAATTTAACTTTGATGTATTATGAAACATTCACTTTTGAAAAGTTTAAAATAACAATCAATAATCAAATTCTTCAAATTTCTCTAAAAATGCTGCTCTTCTCTTTTTTATTTTTTATTATTTGGTGGAACAGGGACAAAGTCAGGGTCCCCTGATTGCTAGGTGCTATACCATGTGAGCTATGCACCTAGCACCTTTTTATTTTAATTATTTTTCAGGTATGGCTTCAGACTGCCAGTATTAAATCTACAGATTCCTGTGTAGCTGACATGACAAGGTACATATCACCAGGCCAGCTTATTGGTTAAGATGTGAGAACTTGCTAATTTTTGCCTAGGCTAACCTCAAACTTGATCCTCATGATCTTTGCCTCTGGAGTAGGTAGAATTATAGGCATGAGGCACCACTCCTGGCAGTTCTGTACTCTTAGTGTGAGCAAAGGTTCAGACCCTTCTCCAGGCTTTATGGTCAGGACTTCCAGTAACAGACAAACATATGATTTAATTAAAATTGAGAGGTCATCAGTTATTGAAGGTCCTGGAATGGGCTGGAAAGTAATCAGTTATCTGGATCTTCTACTAGAGCTAAGCAGTCTTAGCTACCATCTGAGTTACAGGTGTAAAAAGAAACAGAAAGATTGAGCATACACATAGTAGGTGTTCCCAGATAGAGAAAAACAAAAGAAAATGGATAGAAAGTTATTCCATGGTTATACAGGTGAAGTCTCCTGAAAGTGATACCTAATCTTCAGGTTAAAGCAATGTATCATATCAGTAGCAATAAGAGTTCTACCCAAGATCCAAACATACCCTGACTAAGTAATTAAACATCAAACTGAAAAAAGTCATAGAAGCATCTATCTAGGTATATATATGTGCTTGTGTGTGTGTGTGTGTGTGTGTGTGTGTGTGTGTGTGTGTCTTTCTCTTCTATCCACAGCAACAGATGAGAAGAATTTAAACAAAAAATCTAAACATCATCAGGATATCTTTCAAATGTAATAAAAGGCTTTGGCAATGTATTCTTATAGATGTAAGAGCTTTTAAATTGTAACATTAATAAAATCTTTCTGGAAAATATAGGTGAAAGAAGAACTCTGCCATCAGAAAGGAGAATCAATATAAGACTGTGAGAACTGACCCATCCCCTCTCTTTCTATTCCTGGCTTGAGATGTGACTGCGAAACCCACAATGTACCCCTGCCATTGCCATCCACCAAGACCCAAAGCAATGGGCACCCAGTATTGGACATGAACCTCCAAGTCTGGGAATGAAATGCATCTCTCTATTTCATAAATAGCCTATGTCACGTATTTCATTATTGTGATGAGGACTGACTAAACACTCTTCCTTTCTTCTCTTGTTCAACAGATATAATTAAAACTAGCAAAATCCATAACACAAAACAAAAACAAAAGATCAAAAAAACCAAATGAGATGCCAAGAGTGCTAGGCAGCAGACAAAGGAAGCAAATTAGAAAGTGATTTGTAATCATGGAATATAGAATTTGCAAGACCACAGAGTAGGGTAATATCAGATGTAAGAGGAAGTTTTCTCAGGGAGGTCCAAAGTTAAAGTGAAAATAATTCTGAAACACTGGAAAGGGAAACACGGCAGGCATCTCAGTTCCAGGTGTAAACACTGAGAGGACAGGCAAACTTGCCTTCCTTCCTCAGGGAACACTTGGGACCCAGCTGTCACAATGTGAAAAACACAAATCACATGGAAAGATAGTATACCAACCAGCATCCCTGCCAGGTGAGGGCAGGAACCACTGGAACAGCCCTGCCCAGTGGGAAGGCCAGATGAACATAGCTGCAATTCATATTGCATGGAGCCTAAAACTGGCCCACCTGAGCCCAACAAACCCACAGAGTCATTGAGGGTAATAAGTTGGGCATATTTTAAGGCACTAAAATAGGATTAGTATACAGCCATAGATAACCTAAACAAGGGGCCCAGGAGCCCCTGGTTTGAAGGTTTCAGGGCTTGGCCTTTGCTGGGCAGATGCTCTACCTCTTGATTAATTTCTCCAGCCCTTTTACTCTGGTTGTCTGGAGGACAGGATTGAACTTCTTGCCCAAGACAGCCTGGACAGCAATTCAACTATTTTAAGCTTCCTACAGTAAACAGGATGACAACACCACACCCAGGGTTTTCCATTGAGTTGGGGTCTCCTGAACTTTCTGTATAGCTGACCTTGAACCACAATCCTCCAGGTCTCATCCTTGCTAGCAGCTATTGGATTACAGTTGTGAGCCATTGGGGCCTAGTTTCCAAAGAGATTGTTAAGCTAGATTTCTTTTCCTACTTGTACTACCATCAAACTGAGAGAAAAAGGGTGAAAAAGACTTTTCTTGACATATAGCAATCACAAAAATTCTTCAACTCATAATGAGAACCTTGCATATACAAAAGGAAAAGAACAATCTTAAAATTTTGGGCATTGAACGTAGCTCAAGTGGTAAGACTTCCTTCCTAGAAATTATAAGGTTCTGAGCTCAATCCCAGAACTGCCAAAAAAAAAAAAAAAGAATAGAAAAACAACCAAACTTATTTTTCATTTTTTATTTGAAACTGTGACAGATTTAGAATGGGTACTGGAAAATGCCAGAAAGGACCCTAGGGACTTACGGGGTGAGGTAGGACCCCCCTCCTTTTGCCCAGTTGGGAGATGCCTCCGGTGGAGATGTAGGAACTTGTGATGGCATTCGTTTGGGCACTGGGATGCCCACGTGAGCTTGCTTGATAGGGAACACCTGAAATAGAAATGTCCGGCTTCTTGAAGTGGTTCTCTGGAATCTGGGGAGTGAGACTTCCTGTCAGCACAAGACTATCCAGCGATTCATGGGGCTGCAGGGGTTCAGAGGTTAAGGGCCCGTCCCCCCACTGCTCTCATGGCGTTCCTGGTCATCTCCCACTATTTGGTCCTTTTCCTCCACTGTCCTTTTCTTTATCTCTTTGAAGGCAGTGTCCTTCGCTCCTTGGTCCTGGTCATTTCTTGCTGGCAAAGTCAGCATGGCATTGGTCATCTGCCTTGGTGATTCTTTCTCCACCATCCCTTTTTTCATGCCATTGAGGGCACTCAGTGTGGTCGCCTTTGTACCTGGCTCACAGGCATTTCTTGCTGGCAAAGACAGTTAGGAGCAGATCATCTGCTGTGGCACTGGAGATGGCCTTTGGTTGCTTCTGGTGGGGAGAATCCTCTGGTTCCTGGGTTACACACCATCCAAGAGTTTGGCCTCTTTTTGGAGGCTGATCCAACATGAAGAGGGCATCTCTTGCTGGATGGTGTAGTGCCTTTGAGTTGCTACAAGGAACCGGATCAAGAAAATACTCAGGGTGGTGAAAGAATGGTCTCCTGTGGGCTAGGAGAAGAGAGGTGGGGAGTATGGGTAGATGTGCTGGAGGAGCCAGACCAGGGAGGGGTGTGGGCCAGGGCCCAGGCTTACCCAAAGAATCTGTGCATATTGAGCTGTTCAGTGGGATCGTTCTCCTGGGACAGGGTCCATCGTTCTAGGAGCTTTTAGTTTCCCTGATTTGAGCAATATTCCCTGATTTGAGTGTTCCAAATCCACAAGGATGCCCCACGTAAGCCTCAAGCTCACAGATTCCTAAGGAGCAAGGACCAGGTGTGTGCACCTCAGGCTGGAGCCTCAGACTCCACAGGTCCATGGTGGCCCCACTGGTGAAAAACCCCGAGAGAACATGAGGCCCAGCAGGACCAGGTCATGCACCACTGCCCTGCTGTCCCCCCAAAGCCTGGCCCTCCCTCACACTCTCTGTGGGCTCTCTTAAGTCCCTGGATGCATCAACCCCTTGCCTGATTCTTGTTACTATTATATGTTTAGTTTACCTTGTTTTGTCAAACCATGTATAATAAATCTGCAAATAAGGACGGCTTACCAGGCATATAGCTGTCTCAGTATATCCCCCCTGTACAAATGTTATATACTAATAAAAAATAAAGGAGGGCTCACTGTCCATGGACCCTTACCAGAGGAAACAGAATCCCAATACACACACAAGATGCATTTAAAGACAAAAGCCTCTGTAAAAAAGTTAAGATTAATAAATGAACAAAAGATTTGGAGCAAATGTAACAAGAATAAAGCAGTAGTAAAATGCTTAGTTCAGGGTAAAAAAAGAAGAAACTAGAAAAAGATGTTTGCTTAGTAATAAAGGTCCTCATATGTGATGAATACATAGATGTCATGAAATTTTATACACCACAAAACAGAACAACAATATATATGACACACATGAATTGTTAGCTATAGCAATGAGGTATAAGAAAGAAATAAAAGGGATACAAATAGGAAGTGGAGAAGTAAAATGATCCCAATTTGCAGATTATAGGAGAGTAAAAAGACCTTATAGTTCCCATCAAAAACTCTTAGATCTAGTAAACATTTTCAGTAAAGTAGCAGAATACAAAACCAGTAGGTTTTCTACATAGCATCAATGAACAGGCTGAGAAATAAATCAGGAAAACATTCCTTTTCATAGTAGCTTAAAAAAATTAAATACCTCAGAATAAACCTAACAAAGGAGGTGAAAGACATCTACTATATAACCTTGAAGAAAGAAACTAGAGTGTGACCACATCTCCCAGGTTCATGGTGTGTCAGAATTAATTTTCTGAAAATGACTTTATTGTGGAGCGCAATCTACAGATTCCATGAAATCACTTTAAAAATGCCACTGCCTATTTTCATAGAATTAGAAGGCTACAATGATGCAATGCAGCCAGTAAAACACGTGCATATTAACGTTAATAAATGAACAAAATGAAAGGGTCCTTTCCTTAGTCTTCACAAGGGTTTTGGGGTAGGGCACACAGAGATGTTTGGCTTTGATTGAATGCATCTTTATGAATTATTATATGTGACACAGAAAACAGGTGTTACTTTTGTCATAGGAATAGAAAACATTTAAAAACTTATGAACAGATAAGTATTTGTTTGTGAGTGTGTGTGTGTGTGTGTGGTTTGATAGGAAAGAATACCAGGCCTCACACCTGCCACTCCAGCTCTCCACTACCACTGAGATACAACCTCACCCTATAAATATTTGTAAATCTATATCCATAACTCACCTCATTTGCAATCATTAATAAATTATCTCATCATACAGCAAATATTTTGGGACAAAGAAAACCTCAAAAATGTCCTTGAAAAGAGAATATGCCCTACTTTCTCTGACCGCAGTGTAATTCAATATGTAAAGAGCCAGCCACTCGTGGTACATGCCTGTAATCTTGACTAAGGTAGGAAGCATCAAGAGGAGGATCAAGGTCCCCAGGCTGGTCTGAGCATAAGAGACACTATCTCAAAATTCAAAAAGGGCTGGAGATGTGGCTCAAGACACAGAACACGTGCTTAGTAAGCATGAAACTATGAGTTAAAATCCCAGTACCTTCAGAAAAGAAAATCTGATAAAGGAAGCCAGGAGAAGTTGCACAGGTCTGTAATCCCCACATTTGGGAGGCTGAAGGAAAAGGACCATGTGTTTGAGGCCAGCCTGATCCACTAGTGACAATCTGTGTCAGAAAACCAAAAAACAACACAAAAAAGCAGTAAAAGAGAAAAAGCAATGATAACAGCACAGGGAAAATAAACTAGGACAACTTGGAAAACTTAGAGAATGATTGCTAGAAAATAATACTAATACATGAACCATGTGATGCAAAGATAGGACTAGACAAGGAAAAAAGATCACGGCCTCCAATGCTTCATTTGAGTGTGTGTGTGTATGTGTGTGTGTGTCTGTGTGTGTGTGAGAGAGACAGAGAGAGAGAGACTGGGATCTGAACTCAAGCCTCTGTGTTTGCAAAGCAGGAGCTCTACAGTTTGAGCCACGCCTCCATTCCACTGTGCTCTGTTATTTAGGAAATGGGACCTAGAGAACTATTTGCCAAGGCAGTCCAGACTTCAGCCTCCCAAGTAGCTAGGATTCCAGTTCCCTGGTAAACAAAGACCTATGCTTTTTGTTTTGGTCAAGACTGGGGTTTGAACTCAGGGCCTCACACTTGCTAGGCAGGCGATCTATCATTTGAGCCCTGATTTCATTCTTTACTAAACAAAGAATGTAAGAACACCTCAAAAAGAATACTGTAGAAACAAGTTTAAAATAATTTGAAGGCAATATTCTTTTCTCCAAAAAAGCAGATCAAAAGAGTAGCAGCAAAAGTAAATGCGTTCCAGGGCTTATTAAATATCTAAGCTTGTGAAGGCTTTTTCACTGTATTCACATGAAATTTGGATCTACTGCCCCCTTGGAGAGCAGGACAAGGACTTGCCTCCTGCGCCATGAGGAAAAACAGTAGAGGACCCTCTGTCTCTCTAGGGGGGACAAGGGAATGGATCTGTATCTAAAATGACAGTTCTTAAGGATTAAAATGCCCAAGCATTCCTACTGTTGGAGCCACAGCCCACCAAGTACCTACATCCCATGAGGAACCTGGTGCTTCTCTCAAAGTGACTGAAAGATTAAATAATTTCTTAATGGATAACAGGCCCCAATTTTCTGCCATACTTTGACTTCCCAGGTTCTCTTTCCAAATGGAGCTGAATGGTTACTGTATTGATGGAACCCCAAAGATCAAAATAATCACTCCTCACCTAACTTATAGGTATGGAATTTTATTTTCTCTCAAAGAGTTCTTGTTTTTCCAAACTTCCCAACTCTATTGTTGGACAGAGATATTTTGACTTCTTCAGGAACACATAAGTTTTAGAAAATTGGCCTGTGGCGTGATACGGTTTCCTTCCTGGGTCCTCCTTGAATTATAAGTCTACTAAAAATATTGTAGATTATTGGGAAAAAATTTTGTCTAAAGTCAATGTTTATAAAAAATACTTCAAAGGAAAAGCTGAAAATGATGTCAACCCATATATGAAAGGTACATAGGAATATGTTAGGTACGATTTGGGGAAAAGATAGTTGAAGGAAAAGGAAAGACTTTTTGATGAGAAAGAATTTTGTGATAAGGTTTTTCCTGAAGTCTCATTGCAAAATGGAACAGAGCTAGGGACAAAGTCCCAGAATGTTCAAGAAAGTAACAAGATACATGAGTATGTCTTAAGTATGTAAACGTGGAACTTATAGCAAGTTTCTATTTGTGGTTAATATGACTATAATTTAAGAGGTATCTAACATCTGTTAAGGTTAAAAATTAATGAAATCATGTAGAACTAGTATTTAATTCTGCCTTTATTCTCCTCTTAATAATAGTTGCTAAAACATGACTAAAGGAAAGATTTGATGTTTCACCAAGATAACTGCTTGTGTATTCTCATTTTAATAAGGTTTTAAATGTTTAGGAAACTGAGTCCTAATTAAGTCAAGGATCATTTAAATATCTTTATATAAAACTCTTTTAAGTGGTTTTGCTACATTTAACATGCTAGAAATGCGTGGACTGTGTGTTCAAACTACATTTAAATGTAGTGACCTGTAAGTGCTCGCTTTGCTACAAGATACATTGAGCCTAATGAACATGGTACAGATGGGATGGTTCTTGTATAATAGGAAACAAGTCTATCTGAGGTCACTGGCACTGTCTCCCTAAACTTATAAGAGCAGTGAAAGCTTTGATTGCTCTTAGTGATATTCGCCTATTATCTCATCTAGCCAAAGACTCCAAATTTGATTCCAAAGGGAATATATATATATACATATATATGGCACCTGTAGCTGTGATGCTAATTTTGCTGTCTTCTGTAAATGGTAAATGTACTTCGGTTCCTCAAGTGTTTACATTTTCTCAAGTAAAAAGCAGGGCCACTTGATGAAATGGATTGGACATTGGTTACATATAATGCACATATAATGCACAGTGACAAATAAGAATATTGTAACTTATTTAAGTTCATTTAACCTGAAGGCAAAATGAAGTGAGGATCTATTATTGATAAGATATATTATCACTATTTATACTAAATTTATGAGTTTAAGTGTAAATTTAAGTGATAATAAGGAAAGCATAATGATACTAGTTAATAGTGTTGGTCATAATTATTAGCTTCAAATGCTATGCGCAATGAAAATAATTACACTGATCAACTGGTAACCATTGAGAAAAGCTCTGCTGAGTGTTCTAAGTCATTTTGTCATGTGCACTTTGGATCATTCTCTAAGGCGTTGACAATCACACGCAACAGGACTCTAGCAAGGACTTATGTTTCAACCATTTGCTTCTTTAAATATATTTGCTTACCTTGGTTATGTTTCATATTTTCCTCACAGAACTTTGTAACTCTTGTCTGTCGACATTTTTTCAGAAATACAGCTCCTGTCTCCAAAGCATCCTGAGCAGTCACCAGTAAAAACAGAAGATTTAAATTCTTAAAAGTTGCTTCTAGAGAAATGACACTCAGAGTAAAATTAATGCAGAAGACAGCTTGAATTTTTTTTCTTTTTGACATTTTCTTACATTTAAATTTTTTTCTTGTGTTACTTTTTAAAAACCTATTTAAATGTTTACATTTACTGAAAATCACTCATAAAGTCAAAATCACTGAAAAACAAGGAAATGCAAATCAAGACAGCAATTCAACATCATCTAACTTTCATATGAATGATTATTAACAGAAAGGCAAAAATAACACAGTTGGCAAGAAAAAGGAGAAAAGAAAAATTTCATACACTACTAGTGGGAATATACATTAGTACTGCTATTATGCCAAACACAGTGGAGGGGCCAAAACAAACAAACAAACAAAAAAACACCACCTAAAAATGGAACTGCTTTCTGATGAAGAAAATCCTCTACTGGGTATTTATCCAAAGGAAATGAAATCAGAAGCTGGGAGAGACATATGGGCTCCCATGTTGATTGCAATCACTGATGAATCACTGGTGAATAAATGAATTTTTAAAGTGGCATATATATACAATGGAATATTATTGAGCCATAAAAGGACGAAATCACAGAATTTGCAGCATCACGGGTGGAGCAAAAAACCATGATATTAAAGGCAAGAAACCAGGAGGAGAAGGACACATACCACAAGTTCTCATTTGGGGAAGCTAATCTGGAGAGTGAACTAGAGATCATTAGGGGCCAAGAAGGGTATGGGGGAGAAGGAATAGAAAAAGATTGGAATAACACGCACCAAAAATACGATTAAATGGAAAATTGATTCTAAGGCTCTACAGCACAAAAGGAGTAACTACAGTACACAGTGATTTGTTATGCATTTCAAAATAACTAGAGGAGAAGAATCTGAAAATTCCCAAAACATGCCGATACGATATTAGAGGAAATGGAAAAGTTAAGTACAGGATTTGATCTTTATACATTATATACACATGTATCAAATTCTTACTGTACTCCATATAAACAAACATGTCCATAAAATGTAAAAATTAGTTACTGGGTGAGTTGGTACATACGTGTATCCCAATATTCCCGGCTCAGAATCATAAAGAACAGCATAAGCTATAGAGCAAGATCAAGGCCAGTATGGGCTACATAGCAAATTTCTTGTTTAAAAAGAAACAAAAATAAGTAAAGAAAGAAAGAGTAATAAAAATTAAGGACTGGACTTATAGCTTAGAGGGAAGGACTTTACCCTGAGTTTATTCCCTGTACAGGGGACTGGGTATTAAGAAAGGGAAAAGGATACACGAGATCCTTGGCATCCCATGGGTGTATGGTTCTAAGGAAAACCCACAAATGTTCAGGATGCATAGCGTTCAGTACTGCCTTGTGAATGCTTGATTCATTTTTCCAAATGATGATGCCCTCTACCCAACTTCCACCAAAGAAATGATGCCTTTAAATAACTGTCACATATTCTCCTAATCTACAGATTAAGAGCATTCTGCGATCTTGTTTAGGGGTACCGTTTACTTTCTGGGAGGCATATTTTCACAAAATGATGCACAAGGAAACACTCAGCAGATCATACAACAACAAAACACACGATCACAGAGAACAGGCTGAGAACGTTAAAGTGTCAACTGAGCTGTGTAATGTGTAGGCAGGAATTGATAAGGTTTTTTTGTTAAAATTTCCTTTGGACTTGGGGGATAGCTTAAGTGGTAAGAGTGTCTGCCTGGCAAACGTGAGCTCCTGAATTCAAAACCCTAGCATTGGCAACATTTTTCTTAAATATTTTGATTGGTCGCATTTACTAAATATTCTTAATGATGTAAGTAAGGAGAAAACTCTAAGTTTTATAATGAAACTCTGAACTTGACAAGAAGAAAGTTGTAATGGGAAGTCCGCCCTTGTTCTCCCATCCACTGCAGGCAAGGACAAGCTCACTCACACCCTCTAGAGCTGAATATACTAAGAAACTCCAACTTCCCTAGTTGCAGGTGGAGGCTTCACAAATAGTCATGTCTCTCCACACAATCCCATGCTAACAGGTGCTGGTGACTTGAAGTTCAGGCTCCTTCATCAGCTCCACAGGGTCAAGAGGATCCTTACTCAGGAGCTCTTGGGGGTGAGAGGGACGGTACCCTGCCATAAGCCATTCACCCCAGACCTGAAGGGAGGGGACTGGTTGTAGCTACATCACATTGTTTATAAAATCATAAGTACATTTACACAACCTGTTCAGAAGGCCCTCAGGCCCCTCAGGAAAGCTGCCTGAGACAACACTGAGCCCCTTCTTCACAAGGCATAGCTACCTTAACTAGACAACTAACTCCTAGTCAATACATTTATACTTAACCTTGCCAGTGACTCGAGCTTGAAGGAATTTAAAAGCCAGTGTATTTAAATACAAAAAATGAATTTTTATTTTTTTAAAAATGTAAAAATTTCTACTGATAATTTTACTGCCCTTATTCCTATTTCTCCCAACGTAACAAAAGAGGCCAAAGGGGGGCTTGTAAGTTAGGGTGATGCTGCTGGTCATGGCAGGGAAAATGAGGCTGGAAGAGGCTGTGAATGTGCCTGCCGGTATGGACAGCAAGAGTGTGTTGCCCTCACTTTTAGTTGGGGCCATGAAAATGTGGCATGTGTTAATTATGTATCTAAACTTTGTTCAAGTGCTATACGAAAGTTGACAGGGTTACATATAAAGTAACCAGTGAGTGCTCGCTATAAGAGGAGAAGCAAATTAATAAAATCAGACATGAAAAAGGGGAGATAACAACAAACACCAAGGAAATCCAGGGAATCATCAGAGACTACTTTGAGAAGCTATATTCCAATGAATTGGAAAATCCTAAAGAAATGGACAAATCTCTAGATACTTATGACCATGCAAAAGTGAACCAAGAGGCTATTAACCACCTCAACAGACCTATAGCACATAATGAAATTGAAGCAGCAATAGCCTCTCAGAAAAGAAAAGTCCAGAACACCATGGATTCACTGCTGAATTCTACCAGATCTTTAAAGAACTAATACCAACACTCCTTAAACTTTTCCATGAAATAGAAAGGGAAGAAACACTGCCTGACTCATCCTACGAAGCCAATATTACTCTTATCCCAAAACTGGACAAGGACACATCCAAAAAGGAGAACTACAGGCCAATCTCCTGAACAAACATTGACGAAAAACTCCTCAATAAAATAACAGCAAACCGAATCTAACAACAAATCAGAAAGATCATTCACCATGACCAAGTCGGGTTCATCCCAGGGACGTATGGATGGTTCGACATAAGCAAGTCAATAAATGTAATACAGCACATTAATAGAAGCAAAGACGAAAACCACTTGATCATCTCAACAGATGTAGAAAAAGTCTTTGGTAAGATTCAATACCACTTCATGATAAAAGCTCTAAGAAATCTAGTAATACTAGGAATGTACCTCAACATTATAAAGGCTGTCTATGACAAACCTATAGCCAACATCATACTTAATGGGGAAAAACTAAAACCATTTCCCCTAATGTCAGGAATGAGACAAGGATGCCCACTCTCCCCACTCCTATTCAACACAGTCCTGGAGTTCCTAGCCAGAGCAATAATGCAGGAAGAAGAAAGAAAAGGAATACAATTAGGTAAAGAAACAGTCAAAGTATCCCTATTTGCAGACAACATGATCCTACACCTCAAAGTCCCAAAAGACTCCACCCCCAAACTCCTAGAAACCATAAACGGCTTCAGCTATGTAGTAGCATACAAAATCAACTTACAAAAATCAGTAGCCTTTCTATACAATGATGATGATCAAATTGAGAAAGAATATAGAAAAACAATTCCATTTACAGTAGCCTTAAAAAAATTAAATACCTATGAATAAACTTAACCAAAAATATAAATGACCTCTACAAGGAGAACTACAAACCACTGAAGAAAGAGAACGAAGAAGACTACAGCAGGTGGAGAGATCCCCCACGCTCATGGATTGGCAGAATCAACATAGTAAAAATGGCTATACTACCAAAAGCAATCTACACGTTCAACGTAATTCCCATTAAAATGCTGATGACATTCATCACAGAGATTGAAAAATCGACCCCAAAGTTCCTTTGGAAACACAAAAGACTGTGAATACCCTAAAAGAGTTCAAAGAGAAATGCCAGAGCTATCACAATATCCAACTTCAAACTATACTACAGAGCCATAGCAATAAACATAGCATGGTATTGGCACAAGAACAGATATGAAGACCAGTGGAAGAGAATAGAGGAGCCGGCTATGAATCCATACAGCTATACCCACCTTATTTTTGACAATGGCATGAAAGATACATGAAAGACAAAAGATAGCCTCTTCAACAAATGTTGCTGGGAAAAGTGGTTATCTGCCTGTAGAAAACGGAAACTAGATCCACGCCTATCCCCCTGAACTCGTATCAACTCCAATGGGCTTAAGGACCTTAATATCAGACCCAAAACCTTGCAGTTGATATAGGAAAGAGTAGGGAATACTCTGGAAGCAATAGGTATAAACAAGGACTTCCTCAATAGAACTCAAGCAGCCCAGCAACTAAGAGAAAGGATGGCCAAAAAACACGTGAAACAATGCTCACTGTCCCTGACAATAAAGGAAATGGAAATCAAAACCACACTAAGAGTCTACCTCACTCCTGTTACAACAGCTATCATCAAGAACACCACCAACAACACAAATGTTGGTGAGGCTGTGAGGAAAAAGGAAGCCTCATACACTGCTGGTGGGAATGTAGTTAGTACAACCACTTTGGAAAACAATGTGGAGGCTTCTTAAAAAACTAAACATAGATCTGCCATATGATCCAGCAATACCACTCCTAGGGATATACCCGAAGGAATGCGATTCAGGTTATTACAATGGCACCTGCACACCCATGTTTATCGCAGCACTATTCACAATAGCCAAGCTAGGGAAACAGCCAAGATGCCCCACTACCGACAAATGGATTAAGAAAATGTGGTATTCATACACAATGGAATTGTATCCAGCCACAAAGAAGAATGAAACTGTGTCATTTGCCAGTAAATAGATGGAACTGGAGAACATCACATTAAGCAAAGTTAGCCAGGCTCACAAGGCCAAAAATTGCATGTTCTCCCTCATGTGCAGATTCTACACCTAAAAACAAATGCTGTAATTCTATTGGACATGGGTCACACAATAAGGTGTGAACACGCACGGGGAGGGGGGGATAGAGAAAGGGAAGGAAACCTATAACTTGAATGTGGTTGATGTGCTCACGACAGAGCAGTGAATATCAGAATCTTAATCTGCCAGAGGCCACTATGGGAAGGGGACTAGGCAGTAGTGAAGAGGTCTGGTAGAGATGAACCAATGTGGGTTGAAATACACACGTGCATGGAAGCAATGCTAGGAATCTCTCTGTACAGCTATCTTTGTCTCAAACTAGCAAAAATGATAGGTCTTTCTTATTATCTCTTACGTTTTCTCTTCAACAAACCCCGAGAACAAGAGGGCAGAACAGATTGTGCCTGGAAGTGGGGAAGAGAGCGGAGAGGGGGAGGTGGCCCAAACAATGTGTTCACATGTGAGTAAATGCAAAAATGATAAAATAAAAAAAGAAGACAGACTGAGCTAAATTATCCTTGTATAGACCACATACTCTTATACAATAGGAAACTAGCCTACTTGAGTTCACTGGCACTGTCTCCTAAATTTATCAGCAGTCTAAAAGCTTTGATTTTTGTTAGTTCTGTAAACCTGTTATCTCACCTAGGCAAGGATTCTACATTCAACTCCAAATGTAAAAGCTAAGTTAATATATATAAGTCATCTGTGTTGTTATAAAGCTAATTCTTGCTGGCTTCTGCCAATGTTATGTTCTTCAAGAATATAAGTTTTCTAACATGGAAAGCACTGTCACATGATTGAACACTGGTCACACACGAAGCACATGTGTAATATGTAAGTCTATTGTAACTCACTTAAAGTTTAATTTGGCTTTAATTGTCTCTGCTTGCTGGGATTAGACTCCCTCAATGATATGTTATCCCACCTCTGAGGAAAAGTGAGAGACAGGCTGAGTCAGGGCCAATAAAACTGTTGTCAACAGACAACAGCTACAAAGTTCTACCAGGAAAACAGGAAACATAGCAAAGAGAGCAAATCTATCTAAGGAAAGTAACGGGCGAAAAATAAGTACTTGCAAGAGTCTTTTTCCATGAGTGGCATTGTAAATGCTTTAGAGAAGAATCCAAAGTGCAGATGACAGAATCACTTAGAACTGTCATGAGAATAATTTTCAATGTTCAGCAATGGATGAATTCAACTAAATTCACTGCATAATATACATTCATTTACAACATAATTACTTGCATGCCCTGGGCCTCATGGGCCTCATGGGTCTCCCGGGAGACCGTGATTGTTTGCTCACCAGTGGGGCCACCATGGACCAGTGGATTCTGAGGCTTGAATCCGAGGTGCACGCACCTGGTCCTCGTTCCTGCAGAACCCACAAGCTTGAGGCTCGCGCGGGCATCCTTGCGCATTTGGAACAGGCAACGCATCTGAATGTTGCTAGCTCCTTGGAAACGGAAAACTCCTAGAGCGACCAACTCCGACATTGCTCCTTGAGAACGACCCCGCTGAAGCGATCCATATGCACAGATTCTTGAGCAAGCCTGGGCCCTGGCCTGTCCCGGGGCAGGACAGGCCTGGCCACCACCCACACCCCTCCCTGGACCCGCTCCTCCAGCACATCCACCCCTCGCTCCCCACCTCTCTTCTCCTAGCCCACAGGAGACCGTGCTATCGCCATCCCAGGGATTTCACGACCCGTTTCCTCGTAGCAACTCGAACACACTACCCGATCCAGCAGGCAGTGCCCACCAAGTGGGGCACCAGCTGCCACCAAGAGCCCGTGCTGTGTGCACAGAACTTCTGGATGATGTGTGGGCCAGGGACTGAGCGGACCCACCAAAGGCCACCTCCAGTGCCACAGCAGATGGTCTGCTCCAAATAGGGCCCGCCTTTTGAGATATGACTGGGAGCGAAGAGCAAAGGACACCTCACTGAGTTTCCTCAAAGGTGGGAAGAAAGGGGTAGTGCAGAAACAAGTATCAGGGCAGATGACCAACTCCACACTGTCCTCTCCACCAAGAACTGTCCGGGAGTGAGGAGCAAAGGAGACATCAGTGAGTACCCTTCAAGGCAAGAAGAAGGGAGCAGTGGAAGAAAAAGTAGCAGAGCAGATGGTCAAGACCATGCCAATGTCGCCAGAAAGAAATGCCCGTGAGCCAGGTGCAAAGGACCGCGCTGTCAAAGAGACAAGTACAAGGACTGTGGAGAAACAGACCCAAATATTGGGAGATGGCCAGAAAAGCAAGAGAAGGCACCACAAGAAAAGTGGGAGGGCGCCTTCTACATTTGAACCCTTCGTGGCCCATGGATTGCCAGTTTGCCTTGAGCAGAAGCCAGAAGCCCTGAAGAAGAGCATCACTCCAGAGACGTCAGATGACCCCTTGAATAAGCGAGCACGCCCCTCTTCTATGTGCTCCCTGACAAGGAAGCTCACGTGTGGTGTCCTGGGGACCAGGGGCGATGCCACCGGGAGTTCTTACAGCTCTCCCAGAGGTGTCTCCCACCTGTGGAAGAAGACAGGTCCCATCTCAACCCCCTTACATAGATCAGCCTCCTCCTGCTGCCGGAGGCCAGAGAGGCCAACAAAAACTACAGGAGCAGAGGGGCTGGGGCGTCAGCACAGTTGTACCACTCCCCGGGTGGTGGACAAGGAGTCCCAGGGAGACGGCGTTGCCGATGCTACCACAGGGAAGCAGGAAAAGTCTTCCACTTCACCATCCACCAGTGGCAGCTCTGCGAGCCGCAAACGTAAGTTTCAGCAGCTGCCTTCCGGGCTCAGGGACCCAGTGACCTTGCCTTCACCTCCCCTGCTTGCCTCTCCCATCGCTCCAGAAGACGCTGGCAGAGAGAAGAGAGGGAGGTTTGTCTTGGAGGAGAAGAGTGATGCCTCCTCCAACGGTGTCACCAAGGAGCACGTGGCAACAGTCTTGCCTCACTTTGTCCCCACCTGCAACAGTCTGCTTCTTTGCCATCCTCCCTCCCCAGCCCAGCCCCAGACCCAGGTGCTATCCCGCTGCCGGCCAGCCCAAAGCCAATGCAGAATCTGCCGACCCCACCGTCCTCCCCAGGACCTGCTAGAGTGATCACCACTGCAGCCCCTGCACCTGCCAAGCCACCTGGCCTAACTTTGTCCCCGCCTGCAGCAGGGCTTGCTTCCTTGGCAGCCTTCCTCCCCACCCCTGCTGCAGACCCAGGTGCTACCCCACTGCTGGACAGCCAGAAGACCATGCAGAACCCTGATGGTGCCCCACCCTTAACAGGACCTGCTGGAGTGCTCTTCACTGCAGCACCTGCACCTGCCAAGCCATCTGGCTTCACTTTGTCCCTACCTGAAGCAGGGCCTCCTTCCTTCCCAGACTTCCTCCCAAACCCTGCCCCAGAGCCAGGAGCTACCCCGCTGCTGGCCAGCCAAAAGCAGATGCAGAACATGCCGACCCCATCATCCTCCCCTGGACCTGTTGGAGTGATCACCGCTGCAGCCCCTTCACCTCAGAAGACAAGGAATCTTCTGGCCCCTCTGGATTCTAAATATCCAGGGCCCCTCCCAGACAGCTGTCCAGCATCTTCTCGGAGACTGGCACCTACACACTCCCCTATACCACGAACAGACACCTCATTGCCTGCTTCCAGCACCCATCCCACTCCGCCTCCCACCATTGGAGACAAATGTCAGCCCACACTGGGAGTCCCTAAGAAGCAGAAGAAGGGGGCCACCGTGTCAGCCCTTGTTGGAGATTTTGCAGCTCTTTCCTGTTCTGATAGTGGGCAGTCCCAGCTGCCTAAGCAAAGCAGCCGCCAGCACCCATGCCAATCCGTGAGTCCCCAAACGGTTCAGCCATACTCCAGGGGAGCCAAATCCCAGCCCACAGTGGAATTCCCTAAGAAGCAGAAAAAGGGAGCTGCTGTGTCAGCCCTTATTAGAGCTTTTGCAGCTCTTTCTTGTTCTGATAGTGGGCAGCCACAGGTGCCTAAGGAAAGCAGGCACCAAGGCCCGTGCCAATCAGTGAGCACCCATCCTGTTTCCCCACCCTCTATGGGAGCCAACTCCCAGCCCACAGTGGGAGTCCCTAAGACGCAGAAGAAAGGGGCTGCCATTTCAGCCCTTGTTAGAGCTTTTGCAGCTCTTTCCTGTTCTGATAGTGGGCAGCCCCAGCTGCCTCAGCAAAGCAGGCGCCAACACCCATGGCAATCTGTGAGCGCCCATCCTGTTTCCCCACCCTCCATGGGAGCCCAGTCCCAGCCCATAGCGGCATTCCCTAAGGAGCAGATGAAGGGGGCTGCCTTGTCAGCCCTTGTTGGAGATTTTGCAGCTCTTTCCTGTTCTGATAGTGGGCAGCCCCCGTTGCCTAATCAAAGCAGGCACCAACGTCCATGCCAATCTGTGAGCACCAATCCTGTTTCCCCATCCTCCATGGGAGCCAAATCCCAGCCCACAGTGGGATTCCCTAAGAAGCAGGAAAAGGGGGCTGGTGTGTCAACCCTTATTAGAGCATTTGCAGCTCTTTCCTGTTGTGATAGTGGGGAGCCCCAGCTGCCTAAGCAAAACAGCCGCCAGCACCCATGCCAATCCGTGAGTCCCCAAATCGTTCAGCCACACTCCAGTGGAGCCAAATCCCAGCCTACAGTGGGATTCCCTGCGATGCAGAAAAAGGGGGCTGGTGTGTCAGCCCTTATTAGAGCATTTGCAGCTCTTTCCTGTTCTGATAGTGGGGAGCCCCAGCTGCCTAATCAAAGCAGGCACCAACATCTGTGGCAATCTGTGAGCACCCATCCTGTTTCCCCACCCTCCATGGGAGCCCAGTCCCAACCCACAGTGGGAGTCCCTACAGAGCAGAAGAAGGGGGCTGGTGTGTCAGCCCTTGTTGGAGATTTTGCAGCTCTTCCCTGTTCTGATAGTCCGCAGCCCCAGCTGCCTAAGCAAAGCAGGCACCAACATCCGTGCCAATCTGTCAGCGCGCATCCTGTTTCCACACCCTCCATGGGAGCCCAGTCCACGGTGGGAGTCCCTAAGGAGCAGATGAAAGGGGCTGCCATGTCAGCCGTTGTTGATTTTGCAGCTCTCTCCTGTTCTGATAGTGGGCAGCCAGAGCTGCCTAAGCAAAGCAAGGGCCAACGCCAGTGCCAATCTCTGAGCGCTCACCCTGTTTCCCCACCCTCCACGGGAGCCCAGTCCCAGTCCACAGTGGGACTCCCTAAGGAGAAGAAGTAGGGGGCTGGTGTGTCAGCCCTTGTTGGAGATTTTGCAGATCTTTCCTGTTCTGATAGTGGCCAGCCACAGCTGCCTAAGCAAAGCAGGCACCAACGTCCATGCCAATCTGTTAGTGACCATCCTGTTTCCCCACACTCCATAGGAGCACAGTGCCAGCCCACAGTGGGAGTCCCTAAGAAACAGAAGAAGAAGAAGAAGAAGAAGGGGGCTGCGGTGTCAGCCGATGTTGGAGATTTGGCAGATCTTTCCTGTTCTGATACTGGGCAGCCCCAGCAGCCTAAGCAAAGCAGGCACAAAGGCCCATGCCAATCTGTGACCACCCATTCTGGTTCCCCACCCTCCATGGGAGCCAAGGCTCAACCCACAATGGGAGTCCCTAAGAAGCAGCAGCAGCAGAAGAAGACGACGGCTGCTTTGTCAGCCCTTGTTGTAGATTTTGCAGATATTTCCTGTTCTGATAATGGGCAGCCCCAGCAACTGAAGCAAAGCAGTCGTCAACACCCGTGCCAATCTGTGAGCGCCCATCCTGGTTCCCCACCCTACATGGGAGCCAAGGCTCAGCCCACAGTGGCAGTCCCTAAGAAGCAGAAGAATAGGACTGCTATCTCATCCGTTGTTGGAGATTTTGCAGCTCTTTCCTGTTCTGATAGTGGGCAGCCACAGCTGCCTAAGCAAAGTCAATGCCCGTGACAATCTGCGAGCGCCCATATTGTTTCCCCACCCTCCATGGGAGCAAAATCCCAACCCACATTGGGAGTTCCTAAGAAGCAGAAGAAGGGGGCTGCAGTGTCAGCCATTGTTGGATATTTGGCAGATCTTTCCTGTTCTGGTATTGGGCAGCCCCAGCAGCCTAAGCAAAGCAGGCACAAAGGCCTGTGCCAATCTGTGAGCACGCATCCTGGGTCCCCACCCTCAACCCACAATGGGAGCCCCTAAAAAGAAGAAGAAAGAAGAAGAAGAAGAAGAAGAAGAAAGAAGAAGAAGAAAGAAGGAGGAGGAGGAGGAGGAGGAGGAGGAGGAGGAGGAGGAGAGGAAGAAGAAGAAGAGGAAGAGGAAGAAGAAGAAGAAGAAGAAAGAGGAAGAAGAGGAAGAAGAAAGAGGAAGAAGAGGAAGAAGAAGAAGAAGAGGAGGAGGAGGAGGAGGAGGAGGAGGAGGAGGAGAAGAAGAAGAAGGAGAAGAAGAAGGAAGAGGAAGAAGAAGGAAGAGGAAGAAGAAGGAAGAAAGAAGAAGAAGAAGAAGAAGAAGAAGAAGAAGGAAGAAGGAGAAGGAAGAAGGAGAAGGAAGAAGGAAGAAGGAAGAAGGAAGAAGGAAGAAGGAGGAGGAGGAGGAGGAGGAGGAGGAGGAGGAGGAGAAGAAGAAGAAGAAGAAGAAGAAGAAGAAGAAGAAGAAGAAGAAGGAAGAAGAAGAAGAAGAAGAAGAAGAAGAAGAAGAAGAAGAAGGAAGAAGAAGAAGAAGAAGAAGAAGAAGAAGAAGAAGAAGAAGAAGGCTGCTGTGTCAGCCCTTGTTGTAGATTTTGCAGATATCTCCTGTTCTGATAATGGGCTGCCCCAGCAACTGAAGCAAAGCAGTCACCAAGGCCCGTGCCAATCTATGAGCACCCATCCTGGTTCCCCACCCTACATGGGAGCAAACACTCAGCCCACAGTAGCAGTCCCTAAGAAGCAGAAGAAGAAGGCTGCCCTGTCAGCTGTTGTTGGAGATTTTGCAGCCCTTTCCTGTTCTGATAGCGGGCAGCTCCAGCAGCCTAAGCAAAGCAGGCACCAAGGTACCTGCCAATCTCTGAGCGCTCATCCTGTTTCCCCACCCTCGATGGCAGCCAAGGCCCAGCCCCCAGTGGGAGTCCCTAAGAAGCAAAGGAAGGGGCCCACTGAGTCATCCCTTGTTGGAGATTTTGCAGCTCTTTCCTTTTCTGAGGCTGAGCAGCCCCAGCCACCTAAGCAGCGCAGGCGAAAGTGCCTGTGCCAGTCTGTGAGTGCCCATCCTGTTTCCCTACCCTCCCTGGAAGCCAAATCCCAGCCCATGATGGGAGTCGTCTAGAAGCAGAAGGGGTCACTGTGTCACCCCTTGTTAGAACTTTTCCAGTTTTCTCCTATGCCAATACTGTGCAGCACCAGCACCTGGGCCAATCCGTGAGCACTTTGGTGGCTATGGTTTCTAAACTTTCCTTAATCTGAGTGGCATGGCTCTTGCTTGTGTAAATTATTAGTAGATATTTATCCATTTGTTTAAGAATAAAAATTTGTTTCTGTATTTCACCTGAACTGCTTTTGAAATTCTTCAACCTTGGGTCCCTGGGTGGTTAAGCACAAATGATATTGATTAGGAGTTAGCTCTGTAGATAAGGTAGTTATGCCTGTGTGAAGAAGGGGCTCACGTCTGTCCCTGGCAGCTCTCCCGAGGGGCCTGATGGCTTTCTGAACCCATTGTGTAAAGGTAATAGTCATTTTCAAGACCCAGTGATGCTGCTGGAACTAGTCCCCTGCCTCCTTAGCAGGGCTTGAATATCATGTGGCAGGGCACTGCCCATCACCTCCGAGTGCCAACTAAACAACACACTTAACCCTGGGAGCTGTGAAAGGAGCCTGGACCTCAATACCTGTTAGCGTGGGAGAAGGTGGGTGGGACAAGGACTGGAAATGAAGCCTCTCCCTGTACCTCACCTGCGAAGAGGTAACAAGGTAGAGAGGCAGTGCCTTTGCCCTGGGCGCCCCTGCCAGCATGCAGCCCAGCGTCATGAGCACCAGGGCTGAATTTCCCTTCCTGGCAGCCACTGCCTCTGGCTTCAGGGCCAGCACCCAGAACACCAGCCCGGGATCAGTATCTCCTTGTTTAGCAGCTCCACTATGTCCCCTTTCACATTTCAGGGGTTGGAACCCCAGACCCTTGCTGCAGGAGCATTGCCCCAGAGCAGGCAAGATGCCCGCCGCTGTTCGCAGATGCCTCCTCACCAGCCCGCACTGCAGCCTGCCTGTGCCCCCTGGGCTTGTATGTGCCAGTGCTGCTTCTGTGTTGGTGCTGATGCTCATGTGGATTTCTCTTACGGGCTTAGTGGAAGAGCTGAATTGTGTGTGTCCTGTGCCCTGCAAGTGGGGACAGAATTGTCTGCAGTGTCCTGGGCATGGAAACTGAATGTCAACTGTGGCACTGCCTGATGGACAAATTGCCTGGTCACTGAGTTCAGTTAAGTACACATGTTATGACTAGGAGTGACCTGTCTAGTTAAAGTAATTACGCCTGCCTGAAGAAGTGTCTCAGCGCTGTCCCTGTTAGCTTCTGGACATGCCTAAATGCCTTCTATCATTTCTTTTCTTTTTTTTTTTTTTGCTGCTGGGATTGAACCCAGGGCCTCGCACATGCTAGGCAAGCGCTGTACCACCAAGCTACCTGAACGCCTTCTAGACACATTTTATAAAATTAGTTCTCATTTTAAAAGCGTGATACAGTTGGAACCAGTGCCCTCCATCTTTCACTCTCACCCCCAAGATTGCTAACAGAGGCTGACTCAGAACTTCATGGCATCAACTGAGCTGTGTAATGTGTTGGCAGGATAGTCAAGGTTGTTTTTTTTTTTTTTTTCTGTCTGCCAAGCAGCAACCCCTGAGTACAAAACTGATCACTGCCACAAAATTTTTTCCTGAAATATTTTAAGTATGAATACATGTGCAAAATTCTTAGAATTTTTTACAATTTTTTAAAAGTAAAAATTCACTTGTGTAGTTAAGCTGCTTTTTAAATTTCATCAGTGACATGGGTCACCAGGGTGATTAAGTACAAGTGGTATTAACTAGGACTGAGCTGTCATGCTAAGGTTGTTATACCTGTGTGAGGAAGGGTCCCAGTGCTGACCCTGGCAGCTTTCCTGTCCTGCCTGAGCACCTTGTGAACAAATCTTATAAACGTAGTTTTCATTTTAGAAACGTGATGTCGCAATGACCAGTTCCCTGCTTTCATGTCTGGCATTGAAGATCTCGTGTCAGGGCAATACCATCTCATCTCCAAGATCGTAGACTAAGGTATCAAGCTTGGCCCTTTGGAACTGAGCAAGGAGCCAGGACTTCAAGTCCTCAATACCTGATAGCATGGGAGGGGGTGGGGCAGAAGTGGGCTAGAAATGATGACTCTACCTGCACCATGGTTCATGGGAAACCTCTTACTTTACCCTGAGCTAGTTTACCTCAGCTGCACAAGATGTGAGAAAGGTAGTCCTTCCCTGCAGTGGAAAACAATATGAGGCTAGGCCTTCCCATTGCAACTTCTTTCTTCTGAAATACAGTATTTACTATGAATATTAGATTTTTCTCTTTACTTACATCATTAACAGTTTTAGAAACTGTGATCTATCAAATATTAAGGAAAAAGGAGTTTTTGCAGTGCCCTGGTTTTGATCACAAGGCCTTGTGCTTGTCAGGTAGGTGCTCTCTCACTTGAGCTAGGCCCCAGCTCAAGAACACACAAAAACAAACTTTTAAATTCCTCCCTACGCGACCTCATTTTTTTTTTTTTTTTTTTTTTTAGAACATCTTAATCGCTTTTAAGTTTTGGTAATTATTTTTTTTTTTTTTCATTTTTCTTTTATTATTCATATGTGCATACAAGGATTGGTTCATTTCTCCCCCCTGCCCCCACCCCCTCCCTTACCACCCACTCCACCCCCTCCCGCTCCCCCCCTCAATACCCAGCAGAAACTATTTTGCCCTTATCTCTAATTTTGTTGTAGAGAGAGTATAAGCAATAATAGGAAGGAACAAGGGGTTTTGCTGGTTGAGATAAGGATAGCTATACAGGGCATTGACTCACATTGATTTCCTGTGTGTGGGTGTTACCTTCTAGGTTAATTCTTTTTGATCTCACCTTTTCTCTAGTTCCTGGTCCCCTTTTCCTATTGGCCTCAGTTGCTTTAAGGTATCTGCTTTAGTTTCTCTGCGTTAAGGGCAACAAATGCTAGCTAGTTTTTTAGGTGTCTTACCTATCCTCACCCCTCCCTTGTGTGCTCTCGCTTTTATCATGTGCTCATAGTCCAATCCCCTTGTTGTGTTTGCCCTTGATCTAATGTCCACATATGAGGGAGAACATACGATTTTTGGTCTTTTGAGCCAGGCTCAAAAAAAAAACTAAAAAGCTTCTGTTCATCAAAAGAAATGGTCTCTAAACTGAAGAGAACACCCACAGAGTGGGAGAAAATATTTGCCAACTATACATCAGACAAAGGACTGATAACCAGAATATACAGGGAACTTAAAAAACTAAATTCTCCCAAAACTAATGAACCAATAAAGAAATGGGCACGTGAACTAAACAGAACTTTCTCAAAAGAAGAAATTCAAATGGCCAGAAAACACATGAAAAAATGCTCACCATCTCTAGCAATAAAGGAAATGCAAATTAAAACCACGCTAAGAGTCCACCTCACCCCTGTTAGAATAGCCATCATCAGCAACACCACCAATAACAGGTGTTGGCGAGGATGCGGGGAAAAAGGAACCCTCTTACACTGTTGGTGGGAATGTAGACTAGTACAACCACTCTGGAAAACAATTTGGAGGCTACTTAAAAAGCTGGACATCGATCTACCATTTTATCCAGCAATACCACTCTTGGGGATATACCCAAAAGACTGTTACTCCAGAGGCACCTGCACATCCATGTTTATTGTGGCACTATTCACAATAGCCAAGTTATGGAAACAGCCAAGATGCCCCACCACTGACGAATGGATTAAGAAAATGTGGTATCTATACACAATGGAATTTTATGCAGCCATGAAGAAGAACGAAATTTTATCATTCGCTGGTAAATGGATGGAATTGGAGAACATCATTCTGAGTGAGGTTAGCCTGGCTCAAAAAACCAAAAATCGTATGTTCTCCCTCATATGTGGACATTAGATCAAGGGCAAGCACAACAAGGGGATTGGACTATGAGCACATGATAAAAGCGAGAGCACACAAGGAAGGGGTGAGGATAGGTAAGACACCTAAAAAACTAGCTAGCATTTGTTGCCCTTAACGCAGAGAAACTAAAGCAGATACCTTAAAGCAACTGAGGCCAATAGGAAAAGGGGACCAGGAACTAGAGAAAAGGTTAGATCAAAAAGAATTAACCTAGAAGGTAACACCCACGCACAGGAAATCAATGTGAGTCAATGCCCTGTATAGCTATCCTTATCTCAACCAGCAAAAACCCTTGTTCCTTCCTATTATTGCTTATACTCTCTCTGCAACAAAATTAGAAATAAGGGCAAAATAGTTTCTGCTGGGTATTGAGGGGGGTGGAGGGGTAGGGGGCGGATTGGGTGGTAAGTGAGGGGTTGGGGGCAGGAGGGAGAAATGACCCATGCCTTGTATGCACATATGAATAATAAAAGAAAAATGAAAATAAATAAATAAATAAATTCCTCCCTATGCATTACACAGCTGAGTTAATGCAGTTCAAGCTCACCATCAATATATGCAAATCAAGAAAACAAGGAGAAATCATCTAGGCCCACTTAGAATGGTTTGTGTCAAAAAGAAAAAATAACAAATGTTGGTAAGGATAGAGAAAAAAGAAAATTTTATGCACTATTAGTGCCAGTATAAGTAGTGCAGCTATCTATCAAAACAGAATGGAGAATTTAAACAAACTAAAAACAGAACTGCCACGAGGTCAAGCATTCCCGCTAACAGGTGTACACCCAAGGAAATGAATTCTGTAAGTGGGAGAGACATCTGTGGTCCCATGCTGGTTGCAGTATAATTCACAATAACCAAGATGAGCCATCACCAATGAATAAAACCAAAACGTGGATATCAGTAGGAATATACATATACAATGAAATATTTTCAGCAATAACTGGGAAAATGTCATTGGCAGCAATGTGGATATACCTAGAAGACACTATTTTAAATGAAGTAAGTCAGGGAGAGGAAGAAATACACCACATGTTCTCATTATTTCTGGAAGCTAAAAGAGTTGATCACATCACAGTCCTCAGTAGACCAGAGTCATTAGACGTTACAAAGGCTATGGGGGAGAAGGAGAGAAAAAGATTGGAAAAACAGGTACTTAAGTACAGTTAAATGGGGAATTAGTGCCAATGCTCTATAGCACAGAAGGGGTAACTGTGGTCCTCAACAGTTTCTTACACATTTCAAAAGAGCTAGAGGAGAATTTGAAAGTTCCCAGCAAATACAAATGAAAATACTAGAGGAAATGGGAATGCTAATTAATGTATCCAATCAACAGACATTATATACATGTCTCAAATTATTACTGTGCCCCATATAAAACAAGTATGTGTCCGTTAAAAAGTCAAAATTACTGGCTGGGCATGGTGACACACGCCTTTACCCCAGTAATATGAGTTTGAGCCATGAAGAATGTGAGTTGCAGGACACCCTACTCTAGAAAGCAAGTTCAAGGCCAGACTGGGCAACAAGTCCCTGCTGAAAGACAAGAAGAAAAGAAAAAAAGGGAACAGTGAAAATTAAGGAGTGGGGATGTAGCTCCAAGGTTCAGACCTAACCTAGCCTGCAAGTGGCTCTAAGTTTACTCCCTGCACAAGGGATGGGGAATTTAATAAAAAGGAAAAAATATACAATGGACTTTGGCAGCCAAGGGTGGATTGGTCCAAAGAAAATCTCCAATGCTCAGGATACACAGAGCTCAGTACTGTACTGTGAATCTTTCTACCCAACTTCTGCTAAAGACATGTTGTCTTTCAACAATTCTCACAGTTTTACTTTATCCATAAATTAAACACATTCACTATAGATAGCTGCACAAAATTTAGGGCAGAGGATCAGAAGAACATACAACAAAATAACACAAAAGATGATCATAGGGGAATGACAGAGATAGAATACATCACGTCAGCTGTGTGAGGTTTAAGCAGAAATTTAAATTTTTTTACATTTTTAAAATTTAAATTTTTGGGCTTGGCCATGGCTCGAGTGCTAGTGTGCCTTCTTTGAAGTCAGGAAAAGACACTGACTTCAAAATCCAAGCAGTACAAAAAATATTTCCTTAAATATTTTGACAGATCATATAGGTTCTAAAAATTCTTAATGATATTAGTAAGGGGAAAACAAAAATCTCATTTTCATAGTAAAATCTGAGCTTGACAAGAAAGAAGTCGAAGTGGGAAGACCCAGAATCCTGCTCCTGTATTGTGCAGGAAGCTAAGTGCTCATGCACAGCCTCCCGTGGAGGTAAACTAGCTCAGAGGAAACTAAGAGGCTCCGGGTTATGTGAGTTGCAGGGAGGGGCTTCATTTCTACCCCATGTCCCACCTGCCCTCTCCCCTGCTCACAGGTTTTGAAGACATGAAGTCCAGGTTCCTTCCTCAGCTCAGCAGAACCAAGCCTGACCCCTCACATGCCAACTCCTGGTGCCATGACACAAGACAACCAACCCCAGGTACAGAGAGAGGGGACTGATTACAAGGACATCACATTATTTATAAAATAAAGATTCCTTTTAACAATGTGTCCAGAAGGTGCTCAGGTGCCTCAGGAAACCTGCCGAGGACCCCACTGAGCCCTTCTTCACACAGGCATAACTTCCTTAACCAGACAGCTAACTCCTAGTCTATTCTATTTATACTTAACCACCCCAGTGACACAAACTTGAAGGAATTTAAATGGCACTTTCGCTAAAATACAAAAACTAAATTTTATTCTGCTAATAATGTAGGAATATTCCTTTTTAATTACACGTACACATTCATACATCTCACAAACAGGACTAGCACAGCAGCAAGGTTCTGGGACCTGGCACTGGAAAAGCCTTTTTGCCCTTCTCCTCTTGCTTTTATGATGACACCAGTAGGAGTAGAAATCTCTTTCCAAAGAGATAATTGTAATGCAATAGCTGCTAAGGAGGCTGAGATCTGGAGGAGAGTGTTCAAGATCAGCTGGACAGAAATTTCAGGACACCCTATCTCCATGGGAAAACCTGGCTGCCATTCTATTTATGCAAGAAGCTTAAAATAGTTGAATTGCTGTCCAGGCTGGACTGGGAAAACCTAAGATGTAACTCCAAAACAACCAGAGTACAAGGTCTGGAGGAATTGTTCAAGTAAAGAGCATTTGCCCAGCAAACGCCAAGCCCTGAGTTCAAACCCCTAAACCATAAAAAAAAAAAAAGAAAAAACCCAAACACAACAACAAAACACAAAGAAATCTTTAAGTGAACAGAAAAAGAAATAGGAGGAAAGAGGAGAGAGAGAAGCAGATGGTACAGTTCCACTGGCCCAATGATTCCAATGAGATTCTTTCAATGTATTTATTGCTCCTGGTCCTCATTTAGGCTACTATGGCTATGTAGTCATCCTCAAACTTAGTAGCTTAAAAACGCCCATTTTCTTTCATTCTGCCAACAGATCTGTGGGTTTGCTGGTCCCAGTTGAGGCAGTTTTCACCTCCGTGCAATATGGGTTTCAGCTGTGTTCATCTGCCATCCCACTGGGCTTGGTTGCTCCTGTCCACAGCAGGCAGGGATGCTGGCAGCTCAGTGGGGCAGTGGGCTGCAGTATTTTCCATGTGGCTTGTGAGTTTTGCAGCATGGCAGCTGGGAAGAAAGGAAGGAAGGAAAAGCTGCCAGTCCTCTTGAAGTTCGTACCTGTTGTCTTTCCCTCTACAATGTTTCAGATTTTTTCACTCTGACCTTGCACTTCCCTGGGAAAACTCCCTTTTACACCTGATATCACCCTACTCTGTGATCCTGAAAACTCTTCTATATTCCATAATGACAACTTACTTTGTGGTCTGCTTACTTTGCATCTCATTGGTTTCAAGTTTTTGAACATTTGCTTGTTACTTTTTAATTTTGCTATTTTAATTATATCCATTCAGCTAAGATGATTTGTAATAAAATACTGAGCCAGGCTCTGGTGGCTCATGCCTGTAATCCTAGCTACTCAGGAGGCAGAGATCAGGAGGATCTCAGTTTGAAGACAGCCTAAGCAAATAGTTCACGAGACCCTAGCTCAAAAAAACCCATCACAAAAAAAAAAAAAGACTGGCTTGAGATTTAGGCACTGAGTTCAAATCCAGTATTGCAAAACAAAAAACAAGACAAAAAAAAAAACAGAAAGAAAAGGAAAAGAAACACCTGACATAGGCTAGTTATGAAGTAGAGAGATATAATTAATCCCCAGGCTTAGAAGTTCAAGTCCCAGGTTGGGTGCCCAGGTTGGGTGGATGGTAATTTCAGGAATGCATTGTGGAGTGAACAGTCACGATTCAAGCCAGGAAGCCAAAGAAAGGGGATAGATCAGTTCCCACAATCTTCTACTGATTCTCTTTCAGAGAGTAGAGTTGTTCTTTCATGAATATTTTTGAGAAATATTTTCTTAATATTAAAAATCACAAAGCTCTCACATACATAAGAATATATTGCCCAAATCGTTCTTTACATTTGAAAAATGTCCTGACTAAATTAAAATTTCTTAAATTTTTCTCAACATTGTTCCATTAGCTTGTTCATTTACTATTGCTATGGATAAAAGTGTAAGGCCTGCTAAATATATAAATATACATGTGTTACATATTTTTGTAAAGTGACAGTTTCTTGTACATGAATGCTTCTAAGACATTTTTCATTTTTGCAGTTCAATTACTTCATCAGGATATGTCTCCATCTTAGGTAGAACTCATCCCCATTGATTTGATACATTGTTTTAACCTGAGGATTTAGAACTTCACTTTCAGAACACTCTCCATCTATATTACCTTGGAGTAACTTTCCATCCACTTTATATTATTTTTCTCTGAGACACTTATTATGAGTGTGCTCAATATTCCTCTTTCTTTTTACATCTGTAACTCAGATGGTAGCTAAGGCCACCTGGCCCTAGCTTAGAGCTCTAGATAACTGGTGACCTCCCAGCTGGTTCCAGGGCACTCAAAACACCAAAGACCTCACAATTTCAATTAAGTCCTCTGTGTCTGTGTTACTGGAAGGCCTGGCCATAAAGCCTGGCTAAAGTTCTGATCCCTTGCCTCACTGAGTATAGGAGTACCTACTCTAGAAAGAAAGTTCAAGGGCAGATTGGAATGACATAGCCAGTCCCTGCTTAAAGAAAAAAAGAAATAAAAGGAAGAGTAAACTTAACGACTGGGATGTAGCTCAGAGGTATTGAGCTTACCTAGCATGCATGTGGCCCTGTGTTTATTCTTTGCACAAGAGATGCAGGATAATAAAAAAAAGAAAAAATATATACAGTGAACTTTTGGTAGCCACATGTGTGTAATTTCAAGGAAAATCCACAACTGCTCAGGACGCACAGAGTTCTGTACTAAATTGTGATGGCTTCATTTATTTTTCCAATAATGCCTACCATTCAACTTCTGCTAAAGACATGCTGTCTTTCAACAACTGTCAGATTTTCAACTTATCCATAAATTAATCAGATTCACTCTTACCTTGGTTTGGGCTTTCTTTGCTTTGGGGAGGCATATTTTCACAAAATTTAGGACAAAGAAACACAAGATCACACAATAACTAAATACAGTAACTGTGTGGGGAAAGGGGAATGATAGAGATTTGCTCATCAAGTGAGCTGTACAATGTTTAAGCAGAAATTTACTATTTTTGTTTTTGAAACTTCTTTTGGACTTGGACATGGCACAAGTAGTAGAGCACCTGCCTGGCAAGCATGAGACACCGAGTTCAAAACTCAAGCAGTATGAAAAATGTTTTCTTAAATATTTTGACAGATCACAGGTTCCAAAAATTTTTAATAATATTAGTAAGGAGAAAAATCACATTGTCATAGTAAAACGCACATTTGACAAGAATGAAGTTGAAAAGGGAAGCCCCAGAATCCCACTCCTATCAAGAGCAGATAAGTAAGTCCTCACATACCAACTGAGGGAGGACTTAAACTTGCTCAGAGTAAATAAAGAGGCACCACCTTACCCGAGGTACAGGTACAGGCTTCATGTGCACACTAAGTACTACCTGTCTCCTCCCATGCTAACCGGTTGTTGAGGACATGATGCCCAGGTTCCTTCCTCAGCAACCCAGGCCAGGTCTCACCCCTCATATGCCAGCTCCTGGTACCCTGCTACGAGACATTCATCCAGTCACAGAGGGAGGAGACCATTTACAGCTCCATCACATTATTTGCAAAAACTAAGACTTATATTTAAGCAATGTGTACAGAAGGCTTCAGGACCATTGGGAAAGCTGCCAAGGACAGCTCTGAGCTCCTTCTTCTTCTTCATGAAGAAGCCATAACTACCCTAACTGGACAGTTAGTCTATACCATTTATACTTAACCACCTCATGACCCAAGCTTGAAAGAATTTAATAGGCAATTTAGGTAAAATTAAAAAAACAAAATTTGATTCTGTCATGTAGAAATATTCAGTTTTAATTCCATACATTCATACTTCTCCCAAACAGGACTAGCATATCAGCAAGGCTCTGGGACCTGGCATTGGTTTTGGAAGAAGGGAGAAAGGGGGAAGATCTCTAGAGGGTCCTATTGCGGACACATAATAAGAGACGACTGTGAACTGTCACTCATCCAGTCTCCTGACACACACTGGAGTACCGGCCCGTATGGAGATTGGGAAAGCCATTGAGCGTCAAGACAGGGAAGGTCTTTTGGGGCCCCAACTCTAGGTTGCCATTCTTTAAAATTCAAATCATCATTGGAAAGTTCATGAGCCAGCACTGTGACCATCAAGCAGTGACACTGTTGGGATTTAGTTAGCCAGACCCAGGAATAAAGATACTTAAATGCCAGCTACCAACATTCAGGACACATACAATCCAGTTCTTCCTCTAATTGACTCACAGCAGCTCTTGTGAGCATGAGACAGTGACTCAGGAGAGGCCTTGGAATGTACAATCCCACAGAAGCAGATGTGGCCTGCAGGGTGGGCAGGTTGGGAGGCAGCTGGAAGTAGCAGTGGGCAGCCAGCCCTCTCAGGGACAACACTCCTGCAGTGAAAAGTGATTTGTGGAAAGTGAGCCTAAGGGTAGGAATAATTCAGAAAGCAACTTGTGATTTTTGTGTGGGACTCTTCTTTACATTTTTTAATTATTTTCTATGGATCACTACTTATTATTTTCTTAAAACCTTGTTGAATGTTTACATTTACTGCAGAAATATAATGGGAAGGAATATACCAAAGTATTATCTCTTCCCTCTAAGTAACGGAAATGTAGAACTTTATTATTCTTTTTTCTGTGATTTTTAATCAATTTCATACACACACACACACACACACACACACACATATTCTCAATATTGTCAGTCAACAGATTTTCAATCAAGATGTGAAAAACATACATTGGAGAAGGGCAGTCTCTTCCATAAATGCTGCTGGGAAACCTGGACAGATGTATTCAGAGGAATGAAACTGGGCCCCTATCTCTCACCATATATGAAAATCTACTCGTTTTCATTCTCAGTCTACAGACAGCCCATACTTAGTCTATTGAAAGTGTGTTCCTTTCCTAATGAAACTCACTA